>NC_134486.1:393891105-393963605 GCF_040206685.1 Ascaphus truei | reverse complement strand
AACACAAACCTTAATACTCACATCTTAAATGAAGCGCTTCAATAGCCTAGACTCATGGCTATTGTCCCACACCCACAGTCACTCCTACTAACGACTGCCATCTACTGCACTTATTCCCTCAACTGTGGTCTCTGTAAGTTTCCCGTCATACCACGTAGATTGTTAGCTCTCCGGAGCAGGGATTTGCTTTCTCATTGGCTATCTTTTTTGTTACACTTATTGTACTATACTTCCCTGTACTTTATTGTCTCTATTGTAAAGTACTATAAATAAAGATATACATATATATAGCGGTGTTTCCCAACCCTCTGGGAGATTTCACTACTACATGGTTTGTGTGGTACATACCTGCTGGCTCACAGTAGATCTGAGTCTCCTGCGGTGTTGTGGAGGAGAACAGGACAGGCTTCTGGGGTAGGATCTGATTCTCTCTCTCGGTGTCAGAGCCTCCATCTCTTGCAGGCTCCAGGGACGTGGAGACAATCTCTGCAGGATAACTCATTTCCAATCCCCCTTATAGATTGAAGTCTCAGGCAAGAGGATATGTTTAAACAGGATCACTTTATTTAGTGCACTAGAAGATGTTACAGCATACACAGCTCACTTCTTAGGGCTTCACCCTCAGGATGTACCCTGGACCTCCACTCCAGGCCAAGGGCACCCAAAGCAGTCCATGCTCTTCCCTTACTCCCTGTGGAGTAAAGAGTACAGTCTTCCTCTCCACTCCCCTAGGGGAGGGAGTACAAACTCACAGAGCCCTGCACAATTATTAGGGTAGACCAGCCTCTCTCAAGGAGGTAGAGGCACTGACTAAATTTAGCAGTGCAGCTCCTTAAGTACAAGGGAAGTAGGTACCAGGTCTGAATCCAATGATTGGACACACAGGCCTAGTCCCACCACCTCTCCTGTAACTCAAGAAGCTACTGTGACTGGGAAAAATTATAACTCCTGGCAGGCCTGCTCTTGCCAGGACTTACTGCCAGGGAAGGCAGACTAGTAACCAAGGAAACAAGCCTCACTATACATACATTTCCACTGTCCAAAGATGGTCTCTAATTTGTCAGTTGAATTTTTCAATGCATTGGTAATAGGGATAAGCAGCTTTCATTAGTCTCCAATATTGCATTTGGTGTCTTGTTTATCTATGTACAGTACTATATAAAATGTAAAAAAGTAGATGTATTTAGCCATTCATCTATCTTTTACTGCATATTACATATTCCTATTTAGGTTGTCCCAGGATTGGAGTGCAGATTGAAATGAAAAAAAAAAAAAAAAAAAATATATATATATATATATATATATATATATATATATATATATATATATATATATATTATATATATATATATATATAGTTAGGTCCAGAAATAATTGGACACTGTCACAATTTTCATAATTTTGGCTCTGTACGCCACCACAATGGATTTGAAATGAAACAACCAAGATGCAATAGAAGTGCAGACTTTCAGCTTTAATTCAAGGGGTTGAACAAAAATATTGTATGAAACGTTTAGGAATTGCACCCATTTTCATACACAGTCCCCTTATTTCAGGGGCTCAAATGTAATTGGACAAATTAACACAATCATAAATAAAATGTTCATTTTTAATACTTTGTTGAGAATCCTTTGCAGGCAATGACTGCTTGAAGTCTGGAATGCATGGACATCACCAAACACTGGGTTTCTCCTTTGTGATGCTTTGCCAGGCCTTTACTGCAGCTGTCTTTAGTTGTTGTTTGTTCGTGGGTCTTTCTGCCTTATGTTTTGTCTTCAGCAAGTGAAATGCATGCTCGATCGGGTGGAAATCAGGTGATTGACTCGGCCATTGCAGAATATTCCACTTCTTTGCCTTAAAAAACTCCTGGGTTGCTTTCGCAGTATGTTTTGGGTCATTGTCCATCTGTAAAGTGAAGCGCCGTCCAATCAACTTAGCTGAATTTGGCTGAATCTGAGCAGATAATATATCCCTATACACTTCAGAATTCATCCGGCTGCTTCTGTCTTCTGTCACATGATCAATAAACACTAGTGAACCAGTGCCATTGTAAGCCATGCATGCCCATGCCATCACAATGCCTAACCGTGTTTTACAAATGATGTGCTATGCTTCGGATCATGAGGCGTGCCAAACCTTCTCCATACTTTTTTCTTCCCATCATTCTGGTACAGGTTGATCTTAGTTTCATCTGTCCAAAGAATGCTGTTCCAGAACTGGGCTGGCTTTTTTAGATATTATTTGGCAAAGTCTAACCTGGCCTTTCTATTCTTGAGGCTTATGAATGGTTTGCACCTTGTGGTGAACCCTCTGTATTCGCTCTTGTGAAATTTTCTCTTTATGGTAGACTTGGATAATACTATGCCTACCTCCTGGACAGTGTTCTTCACTTGGCTGGATGTTGTGAAGGGGTTTTTCTTTACCATGGAAAGGATCCTATGATCATCCACCACTGTTGTCTTCCGTGGATGTCCTGGCCTTTTTGTTTTGCAGAGCTCACCAGTGCATTCTTTTTTTCTCAGAATGTACCAAGCTGTTGATTTGGCCACTCCTAATGTTCCTGCTATCTCTCTGATGGATGGATTTTCTTTTTTTTGCAGCCTAAGGATGCCCTGTTTCACTTGCATTGAGAGCTCCTTTGACCGCATGTTGTGGGTTCACAGCAACAGCAACAGCTTCCAAATGCGAATGCCACACCTGGAATCAACTCCAGACCTTTTACCTGCTTAATTGATGATGAAATAATGAAGGAATAGCCCACACCTGCCCATGAAACAGCTTTTGAGTCAATTGTCCAATTACTTTTGGTCCCTTGAAAAAGAGGGGGCTACATATTAAAGATATGTAATTCCTAAACCCTTTCTCAAATTTGGATGTGAATACCCTCAAATTAAAGCTGATAGACTGCCCTTTAAGTCAATATTCATTATTTAACTGTAACTTTAATTTATTTTGGAACACAGCCGAAATAACACAAGTTGTATTAGTGTCCAATTATTTCCGGACCTAACTGTATGTATGTATGTATACACTGGCGACACACTTTATTCGAGCTTGGCTAGTCCCACGAATACGGGTATACCTGGGTGTATTGAGGTTTGTGACTGTTTTCTGCCCGAGTGCATTGAGTTATTTTCCAAGCAGGGATTGAAGCATTTTATTCCCGCTGGCTGCAATACTGCACAGTATATATATATATACTGCATTACAATTCATGAATTTATGCCATCTGGTAGACACGCGAAGCATTGCAGCCTATTAAATCCTAATCATTATCATTTAACAGATCAGCCGCCCGTCAGCCAGGCATGAACCCAGGCTGGGAAGGCAAATGCAACGGGGCTTGTCAGAGGTGAGGAGCGGCGCATTCCAGGTATCTGCCAGGTACAAACTGGGTATTTGCTCGAATAAAGTGTGTCGGTGCAGTATGTGTATATATATATATATATATATATATATATATATATATATATATATATAAAAAAACAGAAGGAAAAAAGCTGCGCCTTACAGGAACATATAAACTATGTATGTCTATGTAAAAATATATCTATTGTATAACCTAATGATCTAAACAATGATGTGTAGGTATACAGACCTATAACCATAAGATAGGCCCATTACAAACATAAAACATATACACATGGAAAAAAAGCAATTGAAAGGATAAACCAGTCCTCAGATAGTTCCGATGATGAATATGGGTGCTGGTATGTAGGGTCTCCGGCAGCTTGAAAAAGTTAGCCGAGACTGACGAAACGCGTCAGGGAGCGTCGTGACGTCAGACGCACTGACATTCAAGTCTACATCCAGCGCAGGAGTGGATTGATCCTAGCGCTAGTGCTGCAGGCACTATCCATACAGAACTTTTGTCTGGGACTATTTACAGCACACCAGCCCTGGGACACTGCTGGTACGCTGCTCATTTGCCAACGGAGCCTGGGAATGCCCCCAAAGTCTGCATTTTGACCGGATGACCTACATCAGTCCTGGAATCTGCTGAGACGCTGCTCCTTCACCAACGGAGCCTGGGACTGCCCCAAGAGCTTGCAGTTAGACCGGATGGTGGTGATTATTATCACATATGCTTGATTTTATTGTACTTCTTGTAAGTGCGTTTTTTACCCCTCCCTCCCCCCTCCCCTTCATTAAATATACTTTTATACGCTATGGGCGTGCGCTCTCTCCTCTCTTTTCCTTTTTATATATATATATATATATATATATATATATATATATATATATATATATATATATTGAGTTAAGTTATGGTGAGTAAAAAAAGTGACAAAAACCCTCCACAGGAAAGCAAATATGCAAATACTGTATGTTCATCTGCATATCTCAGGCAGGTCTGCAACCCTGCCTTTCCCCATTATCACCCAGCATACAGCACTTCCACTGCAGCAAGGGATTCTGGGAAATGACATGCAAATGAGCACATATATATATACATGTAGAGGTATCAGTACTGAGTTAGCCGAGCTTCAATAATCAAAAAATAAATAGATGATACCGTTCTGTGGCTAACGAAATGCTTTTATTTGTGCGAGCTTTCGAGATACACTGATCTCTTCTTCCGGCGATGTTACAATGAATGAAGCAAGCAAAAGCTATACTATAAACAGTGTCTATAACCAGCACAGATAACATTCCAATAGACACTGTTTATAGTATAGCTTTTGCTTGCTTCATTCATTGTAACATCGCCGGAAAAAGAGATCAGTGTATCTCGAAAGCTCGCACAAATAAAAGCATTTCGTTAGCCACAGAACGAATCATCTATTTATTTTTTGATTATATATATATATATATATATATATATATATATAATTTTTATTTTGGTTAACATTTCTTTAACTGTTGCCTCTAAACTTTTGTGATGTCTTATCTTCCCTTTGGGGCGTCTCTTTTCATATTCCCTGAGGATACACAGTGCAAAACAGTTCTGTTCTACAAAGTGGAGTTGAAAGACTTCTCTGCTTCATCCTGTATCCTTAAGCAGTGCAACAATCTCTTGAGAGGAAAACCATCCAAAAATATTTTTGGAGGAACACATTGGAAAACAAAACACTGCGAAAAATATTTAGCACTTTGTTGTTATTGGTTTAGATTTCTCCCAGGAATCAAATTCGACACAATGAACTAAAAAGCAGCAGAACTAATGGAAAGTAAATGGTAGCCATATTATGTACCCAACAATAAATGAGAAATCCAGGCTGATAAACAGTACTAAATGACAAGTTAGATAGTAGGCTATAGACAACTTAAATAACATTAAACACCTTATGTGAAAGCCTATTGAATTTTTTCCAACTGACTGTTTTAAAGAAGCAGATATTGTAAAAGTACATTTCTCTATAGGGAAATAAGAGACATAAATCATAGGATCATCAATTACAGCTGATGAATTCTAGTTCTCCCCTCATGTTCTACAACCATCTCTATCAAATACCTACATTAGGGAGATGTGATCACAAGTACTGTGGTAAAAGGCTCTTCTGTTGGGTAATATACTGTATTACAGCATAGCAAAAAAGACACATGTTAAGGTAGACCTGGCAGATCTCGGTGCAATGACGCTTCTTTCAGTTATCTATTAAGATAAATAAAGATAGCAACACAAACGGCTATTTTCCAAAAACCTTCTGCACTTTATTCTAAAGACTTTTCTCAGTTTCTAATTCCACAAGGGTATTCAGCTTACATAGAAAAGAACAATGTGTGCAGATAGTTTAACGGGGACAGTACTGACCATTATATATTTGGCGCACTTTCCCCCATCCGTTAGGAGATGTGTTGCTACGGTGTGTATGTGGTGCAATACCTGTTGGCTCACAGGAGGCCTGAGCCTCCGCTGCTGGGAGCCTTGGGCGTATCCTGGAATGATGGTCTGTAGCGCCTCCACCTGTAGCGGGATTCTATATTGTAGAAAAACCTTGTTACAGGACACATAAAGAATGCACACTGGGTAAAGCAGAACAGTTTACTATATACACTAATATAGAACAGCCTAACCACCAGGCCTCGCACGGCCGTACCACCCAGAGTACCTAGGGGCCCTTGGGCACCCAACCAACCCGGTGTCCACAAAGTCAAATCCCCCCACACAATATGTGGTACAGCGCTGCCCACTAATATATGAAGGTGAGTTGGTGCACGTGAGGAAGTGAAGTACCTGCCGGATGTGTCCACACCGTGCGCGCAGTGATGCTTACTGGATCCACGGATCCAGTGACGGTAACCATGAAGCCTACACCTCTATGTTGGGTGGGTCCCACAGGGATGGTACCACCATATGCAATGTATCTGTGTTGCATGTGTCTGGTCCCAGATCACCTGAGGTCAGGATATAGCCACGTCCTGGCTGTGTCCGTCACTTTAATGCTACAGGGGCAGTGTCCCTATCTATGGGCCTGTCCCGGCAGCAACCACAAGCTGAGGGGAGTTGGGGCCTCGCTGGGGCCTAATGGGGGTCACTAGCCTAGTGCAGGCGTCACTGACACCCTGCACATGCACACCCTACCCTGATTGCATCCCAGCTCCGACTGGCGTGGTCTGCAGCGGCCAAAATGTATCAACATCCGCTTGCAAGGGAAAACTTGCGCCCTATTGGCTGCCGTGGGTCAGGTGGTGCCTTGCCCCTATGCATCCTGGTAGCTGTTGTTCCCCATGAACAGCCACTCTGTGCCGTCTGCACAAGCGCAAGCCTCGCACATGTGCGATTAGACAAAAGTGGCGGCGCCCTGTGAAGGGAGCAACCATGGACCTCTGGCGACCTGGTCGCCTCAGCTATCAGCCCCCGATACCTGCCACTGCTCCCCTCTGCTGCCGGTGCTCGCCGGATGCACATGCACCCCTCCATTGACAGCCGCGCGCCCCGCAGCATTCCCGGAGGTAAGGGGAAGGCAAGTAGCCCAGAGGGGGAATCCTGGCCACACATGTCTATGGGCCTGCTGATTGGTTTACCGAGGCCAGCGACAGAGAGCTGAAGTCTTGACCTCAAGTCAAGAAGTCTTAGTCCCAGGGGAGAAGGGGGTGAGGCCAGGGTTGTTGAGAGAGGGGGAGGGTACCAGCTGCGGACTATTCAGTGACATTGAGAGAGGAGAACAACTGCCTTTGCTCTCCCCCACTGTCAGCAGCCTTGTAGGTCTGGGGACAGAGCACTCATAAGAATAACTGTAGACAGCATTAAAAGCTGCTTAACCACCAAAACTACTGCATATTGTATTTGAAACAAAGTATCTCAGATTACATTTTAGATCAAACCTAGTTTGCTTCAAATAGTATACTGTCTGTATGTCTCTTGTAAATCTGTTCAATTCAGTCTTCCAGTGATTGCATACGTAGCATGTTTCATTATCTTTGGAGCGGAAGCAAATAAATTGATTTGCCACAGCTCAGAGGAAGACGCATCCACATGCTCTTCTCCTGCTGCTGTCAGCCTTTCCCATGACCAGGATTTCTCATGGCAAACACCAGCTGCTGGGAAAATAATGTAGGCTATATACGAATGTCTGCTGTCTTAGTTACCATGTTCACATATACTAGTCCAGGGGTCTACAACCTCCCAAGGAAGAAGAGCCATTTTATAAAAAAAATGTCTTTCTCCAAAATATTCAGAGAGCCTCAACACATGCATGAATATTACACTTCAGCAAATGCATGCATATAGTGTACACTTAGTATAAGTCCTTCTTTTGCTACGATTTTATAGCCCTACTTCCAGTGTTGTTAATTGCTAAGTGGCAGATTTAGTCATCACTTTTGTGACTATCAGTAGCTGTTACTATCACTGCTACGGTGAGACTCTGTTCCACCTTGGACTGATTCCCGCACTACGTATGCGGAAGAGACTATCGTCCAGGTCGCTGTGATGTCATTCAGTGGCGACAAGATCCTGGTGCGAGCATCCACACACCGATGCCCCCGAAAGGAACCTTCCCTTGATGGGGCTGAGACCACAGGATAGACGGAGTTCCTGTTACATCTTCTACCGAGAATGTGAGGCTGACATCACAAATCTTTCCAACTGAGATTACCAGTGAACTACAACATCTGCTACAGTGTGGTAACTTGTTTTGCTTTATGCACTCAATGCGCTTGTTTCTTCTACTTAATGTACGCTGAATACTCACCTTTTTTATATATAATTATATTTTGATATACTTCACTATGCGGTTTTGCACTGTTTTTTTTGTTTCCTATATACTGTATAAGCATTAACATATGAGAAAATATGTGGGGGAATAAAATGCATCTCACAATAAAATGCCCCCCCCCCCCGCAAAGAAACCTACACGACCCCCCCAAATGCAGACACACATAATCTACCCCCCCCAAATAGACACACACACATACTACACACAGACAGACACACACTACCCCCCGCAAAATATCCCCCCCCTACACACACACACACACACACACACATTGGACATCTTTCCTGCACTGTCCTGTAGTGCAGGGGGTGGGGGGGCATTTATACTATCAATTATAAGGGCATTTATATTACTATAAGTCACTTATCAAAGTTTAGTGAAAAATCCCCGAAGAGTCTATCCTGTTCTTGAATGAGTGACGTGTTTACCAGTAATTAAACTATTGAAAACAATCTATGACATTTATGTCAGCCCGGATCCGGTGCAGACAAGAAATTTATTTTTCTATATTTAGTAGTATCAGAAGCATTAATCAGATTGTCACCAAAGTTTCTACCCCTTTTATATGCAATTAGTGGACTTCTTTACATGTATCCCCTAGTATGGGTTCCATTTGAAGTAGTTTCTAATATTTTCGTAGTGTGTAATTAATGAAGGCGCTAGCTGTTGAGTATGTGATAGGGATGATAGTGGAGAAAGCAGAGTTGCTCTCGACATTGAGTTCTCTCATATGTCATCCATATAACCTTTCTACCTGAAACGTTTCTCCATGTCATTCAATTCCTTGGTGCATTTTTCATGATCATCAAAAATTCTATTGACTTTTAAAAACGGGGAATATGGAAGACCCTCATCCACCTGGTGTGCCTATGGCCTAGACTAGATACAATCATGTTATTGTTTCTCCATGAATACATTTGCGTACGAGAGCGCTAAATTGCTGCCCATTGCTGTCTTCCATTTTTGGAGATAAAAGTAATTCTCAAAACAAAAATATGTTTTATGCAATACTATGTTCAGAAGTATGATGAGGAAATCGGACAGTGCACTGTGATTTTTCTGCTATGCAATCTTTGCAATTTCTATCCCGAGTCCCTGAGATATATTTGTGTATACATTAGACTCCCTACATCTAGCTGAAAAAAATGATTAGCGTCCTTAATATAGGACTTGATTTACATGGCAGATTGCGGCAAAAAAGTGTCTACGTATTTTGACAGTGGTTTGCATAGTGAAATTATTGCCGAAATTATAGGCCGTCCTGGAGGATTGATACATTTTTTGTGTACTTTAGACAAAACATATACCTCCATTTTTCGTGGTGTTACATTATCAAGTATTTACTCTCTTTTTCTGTCAGACAACCATTGTCAACATCCATTTTTACTATATCAGCAACCTTTTGAAATCCAGAGATGCCAAGGTGTTAGGACGGGCGGAGTACCGGAGTTATCCTTGAGTACACACGTCCTGGCATGAATCAGAGCAATATGGCGACCATTTGCCTGACCCCAGACTCTGAGGAGCCTGAATCGATGGGGGGTCGATATGCTAAGAGGCAGAGGTGCCAGGTTGGCGCATGCCCTTTGCAGAATTAAAAACCATGCCCGCCTAGCTTTAGGGTACCGGCAAAATGCTGATAGGCTGGTGGTAACATTCCCACGCTTTGATTGGCTGAGGTATTCTGTCAATGGGACTGAAATCCTATAAGAAACCTAGCAGCCAAACATCTCAGGAGATTCTAAGTGCCAAGACAGCAGCGGCAGATTTGAATCGACCAAAAGATGCTCTGTGAGAAATAAACACGAAACGGCTTCATAAATTTTAAGGCAAGAAATGTTCTAAGTCCCACTTTTCGGGGGCCAAATTCTGAAAATAGAACGTCCCGGTCAAGGGATTTCAGCACCTCCAGAGTGGAAAGTGCTGTGGCGGCAGGAACTACATGCCAAGATCAGTTCCAGGACTTTCGGGCTTTATCCCGGACACCAAAAGGACTTGTAAAAAACTTTGTTTTCTGTGCTATTTCGAATAGGAAAGGTTAGTTGTGTAGCCCAGATCCCTAGTAAGTGTGTTTTCCTCTGTATAATTGTAATCCACTGTGTGTATGTCTATTTCAATTAAATAAATTACAATTCTCCCTCTACCACTTGCCCTCTTGACCCCATTCACTCCCATCTCCTAAAACCTCTTGGTCCTACTATAATCCCTACGCTCACACACATTTTTAACTCCTCCCTCTGCTCTGGAACCTTTCCATCCTCCTTCAAACATGCAACAGTCATACCATTACTCAAAAACAGCAAGCTTGACCCTACCTGTCTTTCTAACTATCGACCTGTCTCCCTCCTGCCTTTTGCCTCTAAACTCCTTGAACGTCTTGTATTCTCTCGCTTGCTCCATTTTCTAAACACCTATTCTCGCCTAGATCCTCTACAATCTGGCTTCTGCATTGCTCACTCCACAGAAACAGCCCCCACTAAAATAACTGACGACCTCCATGCTGCCAAAGACAGAGGTCATTACACTCTGCTCATATAACTCGACCTCTCTGGCAGCATATGATACCGTGGACCACCCTCTTCTCCTTCACATTCTCCATACTCTTGGTATTCGGAACAAAGCTCTATCCTGGATCTCATCCTACCTCTCCCATCATACTTTCAGTGTCTCTTCTGCTAACATCTCCTCCTCCTCTATTGATCTCTCTGTAGGGGTACCCCAGGGCTCTGTACTGGGACCTCTTCTCTTTTCTCTGTACACACTCTCTCTAGGTGACCTAATAACATATTTTGGGTTTAAATATCACCTCTATGCTGACGACACACAAATGTACTTTTCAACACCCGACCTTACACCTGCCGTACAAACCAAAGTTTCTGAATTTCTCTCTGCTATATCATCCTGGATGGCCCTCCGCCGCCTTAAACTCAACATGGCTAAAACAGAGCTTCTCATACTTCCTCCCAAACCTTGCCCTACTACCTCCTTCCACATTACTGTTGGAACTACGATCATTCACCCAGTAGCCCAAGCACGCTGCCTAGGGGTCACACTCGACTCCTCTCTCACATTCGCCCCTCACATTCAAAATATATCTAAAACCTGTTGCTTTTTCCTCCGCAATATAACAAAGATACGCCCTTTCCTTTGTTGCTCGACTGCTAATACTCTGACTCAGGCCCTCATTCTCTCCCGTCTTGATTACTGTAACCTCCTGCTGTCCGGCCTTCCTGCCTCTCACCTGTCTCCCCTACAATCTATCCTAAACACTGCTGCCAGAGTCACGCTACTCTTTCCTAGATCTGTCTCAGCATCTCCCCTCATGAAATCCCTCTCCTGGCTTCTGATCAAATCCCGCATCTCACACTCCATTCTTCTCCTCACTTTTAAAGCTTTACACTCTTCTGCCCCTCCTTACATCTCAGCCCTAATTTCTCGTTATGCACCATCCAGACTCTTGCGTTCTTCTCAAGGATGTCTTCTTTCTACCCCTTTTATATCTAAAGCCCTCTTCCGCCTTAAACCTTTTTCACTGACTGCCCCTCACCTCTGGAATGCCCTTCCCCTCAGTACCCGACTAGCACCCTCTCTATCCACCTTTAAGACACAACTTAAGACACACTTGCTTAAAGAAGCATATGAATAGTACTGTGGATATTCTGAACACATGATACATAAAGCTTGGCCCCCTGCAGATGCACTTACCAGAACTCCCTCCTACTGTCTCTGTACGTTCTCCCTACCTACCAATTAGACTGTAAGCTCCTCGGGGCAGGGACTCCTCTTCCTTAATGTTACTTTTATGTCTAAAGCCCTTATTCCCATGATCTGTTATTTATATTATCTGTTATTTATTTGATTACCACATGTATTACAACTGTGAAGCGCTATGTACATTAATGGCGCTATATAAATAAAGACATACAATACAATACAATACAATTTGTTTTACTTCTTGGTTTTGCTCAATGAATGATCCCGGTAAAAAGGTGTAAATGCCTGGTCTCCCATGACATAAGGTCATCCACAACCCGCTTTGCCACCCTATGGTTATAACAAAATGTGAATGGTTGAGTACTGTAAATAAATGAAGTACAATACTACGGTTATTTATTTTAAACATGGAGAACACTGCCTGTGCACATACTGTACTTACTCATGCATAGAAGACTGCCTGTGCACATACATAACCATGCATATAAGACTGCCTCTGCACATACATACCCATACATAGAAGACTGCCTGTGCACATACATGCATACATACTGTGATGCCCACACAAAGTTGTAGCATCTTTTAGTCCCAGATAAAGGCAGGAAATGTCATATTTCTCTTACGTGGGTTTTTTTTTTACAGGGATTAAATCATATGCTAACAGGCCCACCATCCCTTTAAATCAAAACAACACATAAAAATAACTCATATTCCCTTTAGAGAAAGCTAACTACACCATAGCTTTTGCCCTCACTAACTGCATGGCCTGTTAAACTGGTTCCCAAGCCAAAACAGGCCTTGGCATATACAACAAAGTAACAGTCTCTGCATTCAACAATAAAGTGTTTTTGCTTATCTGTCAGTCCTTTGGAGCAGACGTCCCTGCTTCAGCGCACCTTGTCCCCTTCCTTCTTAGGGGAACTCAGCCTCATGTTGAGCCCAGAGACACTCCTCTGTAGGTTCTCTGTAACCAGCTTCCGCAGCTGGGGAGCACTTCTATCTCCCCCCCTTCTCAAGGGAAACCAGTCTCTCAGTCTGGCAGCTTCCTGTGTCTTTTAAAAAACTTCCTTGTTCACGCAGACCCGGCTAATTAACTCCATTAGTTAGTAGCTGCTGCTGTCTTCTCTTTGAGGAATTAATTCTCTGTGGACTGGAAAGCACACTTACTGCACTGTTCCAGCCCGTAGAGGACAGTGATGGTATCATAATACCCATGCATAGAAGACTGCCTCTGCACATATTTTACCCTTTATCATTAAAGAAAAGAAAAGCAGTAGTACTGTCCATAAATTTTGTTAACAGGAATGATTGATAAGCTTATAATGTACAATACTTACTCTGTTCTGACTGAGCAAATCCTATTTATTCTTTTAGTCTTTCCATGGGCATGATAGCAGACAACTTTATGAGATACCTCAATGCCCAAGCGAGCTAACCAGGCTTGGATATGCATAATTCGGTATCCATTTGTGTACATCTCCTGGATTCTCAGGCTGAGTTCCTTTGAAATAACTTTTTTCGGCATGGCTGCTTTAGAAGATATAAGAAGCACAGTTACTGTATACAAGCTACTTTAAAGTATTTACTGTACAGTATCAAGAACTGTACCGTATTTTAGCGTTAAAGTTTACGCTCTCTTTTTACACTTGTACTGTGCCATCAAGTCTGGGATACTGTGCATAAAAGGTGACCAAAATTGCATAGCATCCCAAACGCATACAGTATCTTAATCTGAACCAACTGGTGCCCAGAGATTTTATTTTGCTTCATCTTCTGCCATGGATCATAACTGATTCTACGGATACAGCAAGCATCTTGATGCTGCTGTCCCAGTCATGAGAAAGAGAAAGGTGGCAGCTGTTTCCCAGCGAAAGGCAAAGGTTTCTAAAGAAACACTGAAAGCTCCCAAGGCAAAGTATCCTGGACCGGGCTATACGAAGAAGAAACTGGGAGAAGTCATGAAAAATAAAATTTTATACACCTTTGACAAAAAGATGACCTTTGGCCCACCGAGGCTGAACAAGATACAGAACAAG
Source organism: Ascaphus truei (assembly GCF_040206685.1). Lineage (NCBI taxonomy): Eukaryota > Metazoa > Chordata > Amphibia > Anura > Ascaphidae > Ascaphus > Ascaphus truei. Next base: position 393,949,693 of record NC_134486.1, on the reverse strand, counting down.
ATGCCCCATTGATACAGAAACGGAAAGCCCACCTGCGACCAAATCCGAGGAAGAGCAAGGTGAATTCCACCCCATTCATGCCCAAGGAGAAGACCCACTCATGACCGAAGTAGTGGATGAACAAGGTGAATCCAACCCCATTCATTCATGCTCAAGCAGATTGGCCCCATCCATCAACAGACAACTTCGAGGCACTACCAGATGAAAACATGACACCTTTCATCAGCGCCAGCTCCATCAAGTGCATACCGAAAGCTATAAGTGCCCACAAAACACTTTGCAACAAACACTGCAATACAGGGAAAGAATGGAGGCCATGGTGGATCTTCTTTTGGAGAGGATGGAGAGGATGGAGATGGGCATGGGTGCTTGCATGTACAACAGTGTGTCAACCTAGTGAATTATGATGGCAAGAAGGGAAAGACAGTGCTCCCTTTGAATTAACGGAAAATAATTATGGACGAAATCAAAGCTCATTACACTCTGGACTCGCTAATAGTCAAATCACTGAAAGACAACATAAATGCATTTTTGAGGCATAGAAGGGTACTTGCCTGGAACCGCCACGACAATGGAGAGGAGTACATGTACTCCACACACCACTCTTCCCCCATCCCCCCCCAAAAAAGCCCCAAAAATCCTGTTTAAATAAAGTGTAGTAGTAAATTTATTCCCAAAAGTGATTATTAATCTTGATGTAATCGTGGTGGCGTGCAGGTCAATATTTAATATTGACCTAACTTTTACAGAGCAAAACATCGAAGAACAGGCTGGTCAGAAGAAAATAAAATGTACCTGAAAGAAGAGAGAGACTACTTGTATTTTTCTATTACTCTTTTTTTTATTTTTATTATTCTCTTGAAAATATTTTTTTTTTTATAAATACCTTTTGTTGGTGTGTTCGAGTTTTATGGTACAGTACAGGTATATACACACATTTATAATGAGGTTCATATTCTAGAGTAGAAAAACCCAGGGAGGTAATAGAAATTGTCTGGTTTTGTGAATATATTTAGCAGATCCTGGGTTGTAAGAATGTGTGCTAGACATTTATTTTTCAAAATAGTTCCCTAATAGAAAAAAAACAAAAAAAAAAAAAAAAAATATGTTTGCCAAGTATAGTCTCTTATAACGAAACCTATTGTCCATAATTGCCATGGAAAAAGTTCATATTCGTGTCATGTGAATACTTAATGTTGTACTGAGGAGTTAGCTCAAGTATTTCAGGTAGGACGCTCACCCCATTGAGGTCCATGGCCGCTCACCCCAGTAGGTGTGAGCTGGGGAGGGGGATATGTGACATAGTCCAAAGATGTTAGGCAGCTTTCTGCCCCATTTTAGAGCAGAAAGTGCAGGAATAGTTACAAATGATCCGTTCCACAGCTTCCCATTAACTCAGGCAGCTGGATGGAAAATCCAGACCACAGATTACCATGGCTCTAGTTCTCCCTCACCTGCTCTTCTAATCACATGCACAGGTATTTAGAGCAGAGAGGTTTTGCATTTCTCTCTCTCTCCTTGGAGCCTGGGGGCTGGGGGTGTCGCTACTCTCCTGCATCCAGTATCGAGGTTGACGGCCTCTCCACGTATGACAGTACCAGAGGATTTGCCTGGACACCCCAAACAGATAAGACAAACAAATGGTTACTGCTGTTGCTAAAAGACTGTGCTGTATCTTGTGACCCTAAATGAGAGAGCATTGTTTTAAGCTGGGGAACCAGTTTAGTTGGCCAGCAGCTGTTAGAGAGACTGATTCTGATGTGTAGTTAGATCCCTGAAAGGGATAGGATTTGCTTATATGATTTTGGTTTTATTTCTTGAAATAACAGTGTGGGAAATATTGTAACACTGAAATGTGTGAACTGCTGAATGAAAGTATCTGAGTACCTCTAACCTACACATGTTAAAGCTGCAGTACCTTACTTGGATGAAAATAAAGCAGGCAGAAGCCTGAGTTAAGCAGCATAATACTTTGCATGATCCTGTTTGTTGTATAATTAACCCTAGAAGACTGTGTCGGGAAGAACCCAGACAGACGTCAGCACTACAAAAGAGGGGCGTTATTCACATATGGTGGAGAATGCGGGTCGACACTAAAAAGTCTGTGGGTTTGCAAATAAATGCGGGGGTTTAAAATGGCCGCCGAGCTGAACTAAAGTACAGATGCTATGAGTGAAGTCTGTCCCAATGTGTATATCAGTTGTGCTTCTAGCATACACAGAGAATGTGCGAAGTGTGGATGCAATAGCACCCTGAACCCAAACAGAAAACCAAAATGTTTTGCTGAAGAAGAAAAAAAAAAAAAATTGCATCTAGCAAGTGCTGTTTGTAAAGCTAATGCATTTTGCTGAAGTGAGTGAATTTGCAGCTAGCAAGTGCTGTATGCAAGTTGCTGAAGGGAGTGAAATTGCAGCTAGCAAATTGTTCCTGCCGGGTTTCTAAAATGGCCGACGTGAAATGTTTATTTTGTAATGTACATAATCATGAAAAACAGTGTCCCTTCAGGCCATACGATGATGATGATGATGATGACGACTCGTATGTGGCCCCTGGAGGAGAGCCGTACCCACAGATGAATTTAGTATGCTGGGCCTGTCATAAAGTAGGTCACATGGAAGATGTGTGCCCCAAAATTTTCAAAGACAAACAGCTGCAAAAGCAAGCAACGCCCTATGTGTGCAAGCAAGATGTGGAAGCTGATACCAGTGAGCGTGTGCCCAGTACCACTGATATCTCTGGAGCTAATAAAGCAAAAAGAAAGAAGAAAAAGAAAACTGTCCCTCAAGTCACAGGGGAAGTGACCGAGCCACTTGAACCTGCGCTGTCAGGACATGCGTCAGAAAGGCGCCGAGATGTGCTGCAGACCGGAGTGATCGGCAGAATTGTCACGGGAACAGTGGCAAAGGAAAAGGAGGAGCAGAGGGAAGCTGAATCCTTGAACCAGGATAAAGAGGCTTTGGTTTCTGCACTCCAAGCTGCCCGCCATAATTATGAAGTCCTGTGGCAGGATTTGGTGAAGGAGCGAGAATGTTGGAAGAAGGAGCAAGAATCTAACAATAAGGTGCGAGAAGCGAACGCCGAGTTACAGAGGTGTATACTTCCAGCTTTACAAGAGCACGAGGCTTTGAAGAAAACAGAGTCTCTCTTACGGAGTGAGCTGGAAGAGGTGACGATTAGTCTGGAAAAGGCCAACACCGTAATTGTCACCATGGATGAAAAACAGATTAAGTCTGACAAATTGATTGCTATCCTAAAACAGAAATACGGGAAGGCTCTACAAGAGGTTCATGCGCTCAGCACAGAGGTGCAACACTTGCGCCTGGAGGGCCACGGTCTGAACACAGAGCTGGGAATGTTGAAGCAAACCCATGAGATTGCCCTAAGTGATTTAGAGACTGTAAAAAGAGAGAATGTAAGTCTGACACAGAAAAGTTCAGACTTGACTGACCAGATCAGTGAAGGTGATGAGAAGCTTCACCAAGCAGAAAAAGTGGAGAAGCAATTGATCCAGGAAAAGTTAGAAATGCAGGAAGCACTGCAGAATACAGAATCAGCGGTGATCCAGGCAACACAAACTGCAGAGCTCCAAAAAATGGAGGCGCTGATGCAAACCCAGAGCAAGCACCAGATAGAGGTGAAGACCCTGAGGGAGGTCTGGCACGATCAGGTTGAAGAGCTGCAGAAGCAGATGGCTGAGCGCGAGATACAGTGCGCCAAGAGAGAGGAGATCTCCGTCCGTCAGGTGGTCTGCCTGACATTGCGCTATGAAAGCGAGATGGCCGATATCTACAAGCAGCTGGACCACACGGCAAATGAGGGGGCCCGGCTGCAGCTGGAGCTGGACAAGACCCAGAAGGAGCACCTGCAGCTGCAGGTCAAGAATAAAGAAAATGAAACAGCGTTAAACCTCGCTCTGAAACAGATGACGGACATGGGGAAGCGGCTAAAGTGGTTCAGTCGGGCTATCAATCCTACCTCCTAACCAAGCAAGCTGTACGTTCCTATACGTGTATCTTCAATGCTGTTGCAATATTACGATTTGCTATAAAGATGAAGTTGGAGAAAGAGATTCCAAGGCTAAAAGAGACACGGTCACAAAAGGAGACCAGGGAACGTAAACTCAATGCCCTCACTGATGACAAAGAGGAAGGAGAAAGAATTGACTTTGATTGTGCTGCTGTTATTCCAGAAACAGATAGGCACCCTCCTGAGAATATTCTCCCTGATCTGGGATTCAAAAATCCAGATCCTCAATTTCATTTACGTTGTCCAGAAGATTATCAAACTAGTGGACACACCCAGGACACCACAGAAGATGTTTTAGCCAAGTGGGTGGCAGTTCCTGAAAACACAAACTTGTTGACAGATCCTGATGACGTGGTTAATATGGACTACGTTTGTACAGAGGCAACTAGGTCTCCAAAACCCAAAGGCCTGGTAATGGCCACAAAAGGGAAATCAAAGATTGAAAAGAAAAAACAACGAAGGTTAACACGGCGCCTGAATAGTTCCATATCTCACCAATCTGGACCACACTGTGGAGCCAAGGAGAATCCGGTCCAAGGGTCTCATCAGAAGCTAAAGAAACAGTCCAGTCATATGCAGGTTGCAGCGGGCTATGAAATAAAGTCAAAGGATGCAATAGACTGGAAGTCAAAAAAAAAAAAAAAAAATATGTTTGGGGGAACTGACCGATTTATTTTTTTATTACACGTGTGGACTATGTCACGGACACTTAACTATGCAAATAAGCATTTTGTCAATATTACAATGTTATATTGGTTCTCTGTGTTGAAAATGTAGCTAAACTACAAATTAATATACAGGGTTGATGGCCCTTAAGATTACAAGGCTGTAGTATAAGGGAAAAAAAATATTGGTAGCTTACAATATGGAAAAAAAAAAAAAATTGGTTTTAGCGGTTGGTAAATTTATAATGAGGTTCATATTCTAGAGTAGAAAAACCCAGGGAGGTAATAGAAATTGTCTGGTTTTGTGAATATATTTAGCAGATCCTGGGTTGTAAGAATGTGTGCTAGACATTTATTTTTCAAAATAGTTCCCTAATAGAAAAAAAACAAAAAAAAAAAAAAAAAATATGTTTGCCAAGTATAGTCTCTTATAACGAAACCTATTGTCCATAATTGCCATGGAAAAAGTTCATATTCGTGTCATGTGAATACTTAATGTTGTACTGAGGAGTTAGCTCAAGTATTTCAGGTAGGACGCTCACCCCATTGAGGTCCATGGCCGCTCACCCCAGTAGGTGTGAGCTGGGGAGGGGGATATGTGACATAGTCCAAAGATGTTAGGCAGCTTTCTGCCCCATTTTAGAGCAGAAAGTGCAGGAATAGTTACAAATGATCCGTTCCACAGCTTCCCATTAACTCAGGCAGCTGGATGGAAAATCCAGACCACAGATTACCATGGCTCTAGTTCTCCCTCACCTGCTCTTCTAATCACATGCACAGGTATTTAGAGCAGAGAGGTTTTGCATTTCTCTCTCTCTCCTTGGAGCCTGGGGGCTGGGGGGTTTAGTTGGCCAGCAGCTGTTAGAGAGACTGATTCTGATGTGTAGTTAGATCCCTGAAAGGGATAGGATTTGCTTATATGATTTTGGTTTTATTTCTTGAAATAACAGTGTGGGAAATATTGTAACACTGAAATGTGTGAACTGCTGAATGAAAGTATCTGAGTACCTCTAACCTACACATGTTAAAGCTGCAGTACCTTACTTGGATGAAAATAAAGCAGGCAGAAGCCTGAGTTAAGCAGCATAATACTTTGCATGATCCTGTTTGTTGTATAATTAACCCTAGAAGACTGTGTCGGGAAGAACCCAGACAGACGTCAGCACTACAAAAGAGGGGCGTTTGTCACAATATATATATATATATATATATATATATATATATATATATATTATTTTTTTTTCATTTCAATCTGCACTCCAATCCTGGGACAACCTAAATAGGAATATGTAATATGCAGTAAAAGATAGATGAATGGCTAAATACATCTACTTTTTTACATTTTATATAGTACTGTACTTAGATAAACAAGACACCAAATCTAAATATGTGTGTGTGTGTGTGTGTGTTTGTGTATATATAAATATATTTATATATTTATATATATATATATATTGTGGCAGGATGGTCGTGGTAAGTGAGGAGACAACACAACTTTTCTGGTGAAATAGTGCTGGTGGATTTATCTGTCCAAAAAAAGGTAACTAAAACAATGGGTACACTGTCCCTTTAAATTGAAACATAAACAAAAGCCTAACCCCGGTCTGGGCACTGACTAAACAAAAGTGCAGGCTAACTACCTTGCTGGCTAGCTAACCTAGTCCAGCCCAACAAGGTTCAGCAATAGCAGTTGGCTCCTTACCTGGGAGCTTTATTCTCCCCCCCTTGGGACAGGATCAATCTGAGCAGCTTGTGTCTGTCTGTCAACACTCCTCTGTCTTCTCTCTGCACCTCAGAGAGGGAGACTGTTGCCCCAGAGGCATTTCCTCTTCCTGTTTTAAAGCAGGTGAACTAGCTTAATTTGAATCACCTGTGGACTGCTTAACAAGCTGGGTTAAACCCTCGTGTACTGGAAAGCATGCATACTGCCATCTCCTACTAACATATACTGAGTCAATGACCCTGTCACATATCCCCCTTCCCAGCGTAACTTCACCGAGTGGAGCGGCCCGTGCACCGAGACTGTGCACCCTAGAGAGTGCATCAGCATTACCGTGCAGTATGCCTGGCCGATGTTGGACCGTGAAGCTGAAAGGTTGCAACGACAAAAACCAACGGGTAACTCTCGAGTTCTTTTCTTTATTTCTATGCATCCACTGTAGGGGTGCGTGATCTATAATGAGCGTAAAAGACCTGCTTAACAAGTAATACTTCAATGTGTCTGTTGCCTACTTTACGGCCAAACACTCTTTTTCTACTGTGGCATATCTTTTTCGCGGGGACACAATTTGCTACTTAAATAGAGGACCGGGTGTTCCTCTTCTCCTACAAACTTGGACAGTACTGCTCCGAGACCTACTTCGGAGGCGTCCGTTTGCAGAAAAAACTCCTTAGTAAAATCCGGGGCTACCAAGACTGGGTGACTACAGAGCGCTGTACGTAGGTCTAAAAATGCGATCTCCGCATTACTGTTCCATTTTACAACATCAGGTGCCTTTGCTTTTACTAGATCTGAAAGCTGGGCTGCCCGGGTTGCAAAATGGGGTATAAATCGCCTGTAGTAACCTACAATGCCTAGAAATGTCCTAACCTGTTTTTTTTAAGGGGACAGGGCCAACTCTCAATGGCTTCAACTTTATTGAGCTGGGGTTTTACTGTCCCCCTTCCCACAACATAGCCAAGATATTTTGCTTCTGCTAGGCCGACTGAACATTTAGCTGGGTTGGCTGTAAAACCCGCCTCCTGAAAGGTTCTCAACACTGCCTCAACCTTTTGTAGATGTGAGTCCCAATCTGGACTATGAATTACCACATTGTCTATGTACGCTGAGGCGTAGTGCGAGTGTGGGTGTAACAATTTATTCATCAACCTTTGGAAGGTTGCAGGCGCCCCATGAAGTCCAAAGGGTAAGACAGTATACTGAAAAAGACCATCAGGTGTGGAGAAGGCCGTTTTCTCTTTTGCTGAACTTGTTAAGGGGATTTGCAAATAACCCTTTGTAAGATCTAAAGTGGTTAAAAAACGAGCCCTCGCCAACCTCTCAATTAACTCGTCTACCCGTGGCATAGGATAGGCATCAAACTTCGAGACTTCATTTACTTTTCTAAAGTCATTACAGAACCGTATTGACCCATCTGGCTTAGGTACCAAGACAATAGGGCTGGACCATTGACTATGGGACTCCTCAATTACGCCTAAATCTAGCATCTTCTTTACCTCTGACTGAATAGCCCCTCTTCTGGCTTCTGGGATTCTATAGGGTCTTATCTTAATGGCTACGCCTGGCTTGGTGACGATATCATGGGAAATCACCCTAGTTTTCCCTGGTATGTTGGAAAATACATCCCTGTTCCTTTTTACCAAGTCCACGGCTTCTCTGTATTGTTCAGGGGTGAGTTTTGCCGATATTCGAACAAGTGGTTCCTAACCTTTCCCGGATTTATTAGCTACTACCGTCAGACATACCTCTCTATCCTTCCAGGATTTTAATAGATTTATGTGATAGATTTGCTCTACCTTCCTCCGATCTGGCTGTCGAATTTTATAATTCACCGGGCCGACCTGTTCTAGAACCTCATATGGCCCCTGCCAATGTGATAACAGCTTGCTTTCGGCCGTGGGAACAAGCACCATTACTCGGTCCCCTGGTCGGAAGTTGCGAACCGTAGCCTGTCTGTTGTAAAGGTTCTGTTGGGCCCTCTGTGCCTCTTCTAAATGTTGTCTGACTATGGGGGTAATATGCGCAATACGTTCTTTCAAATCTTCCACAAATTGGACGACATTTTTCCCTGGAACAGCTTATTGCTCCCACTCTTCTTTGAAGCTATCCAGAATCCCTCTTGGGCGTCTCCCATACAGGAGTTCAAATGGGGAAAACCCTGTAGAGGCCTGTGGCACCTCTCGGATAGCAAACAAGAGATAAGGCAACAAGGTGTCCCAGTTTTTCCCATCACTAGCAACCACCTTTCTAAACATCATCTTCAGAGTTTTATTAAATCGTTCTACCAGTCCGTCCGTTTGCGGATGGTAAACAGAGGTTCTTAGGGACTGTATTTTTAGCTCTACACATAAGTCTCGCATAAGCTTAGATGTAAACGGGGTACACTGATCTGTCAGAATTTCCTTCGGTATCCCGAGTCGGGAGAATACCTGTAACAATTCCTTAGCTATAGCTTTGCAGGAAGTATTACGTAAAGGCAACGCCTCTGGATAGCGAGTGGCATAGTCTAGGATCACTAGGATGTATTGATGACCCTTGGCAGATTTCTCCAAGGGACCCACTATATCCATGGCGATCCTCTCAAATGGGATCTCAATAATAGGCATAGGGATCAATGGGGCCCTCAAACTTGGTCGGAGGGCTGTCAACTTACACTCTGGACAAGAGGCTCAGAATCTCTTTACTGCATTATATATCCCTGGCCAGTAAAATCTTTTAAGGATTCTTTGCTGTGTCTTCTCTACTCCCAGATGACCCCCCAATAAGTGAGAGTGTGCTAGCTCCAGGACCTTCCTTACTAATGAACTGGGTACTAGCAATTTTTCTATCTCTTGGCCCTCCTCTTTGCTCACATGGTATAACAAGTCATTTTTAATACAAAAATAGGGATAGGATTCCTTGGTTGTCCCTTCTACCAGGACTCCATTAACTTCTACTGCCAGGCTAAACCCATTTTTCAACTGGGGATCATTAGCCTGCTCCCTACCAAAGTTAGTCAGGGAAAGTTCTAGACTTTCAAAACCTTCCTCATCTGGATTTTGGTCAGTTACCTCCACGGGTGACTCAGACACCTGAGCATCAACAGGTCCTGTCTCGGACAACTCTTCTCCCTCTGGTCCCCCTCCATCAGGAGTAGTGGCCAGTGCTAACTGGGGTGGGGGTGTACCTCTTTTTTTCCCTTCCTACGTTCTCATTTCGACTTAGGAGTTTTAGACACCTCGGAGACTAATTCGGAGTCTGTAAATGGAAAAAGCTCATCTGGAGTAGGATTGTTTAAGGTGAGCTGTCCTCTGATCAGGGTGTCAAAACCCGGGAAATTACAGCCTAACACTAGGGAATGGGGTAACTTTGGTACAATTGCTGCCGTAGTTTGGATGACTTGCCCCTCGATTTTTACTTTTATCAGAGTCGTGGTGTACAGAAGCGTACACCCATGCACACATAATACCCGCAACTTCTCACCCTGGTGTAACCGGAGAGGCTTAACCAACTTCCCTGATACCAAGCTAATTTTACTCCCTGAGTCCACCAGGGCGGAGACTGGTTTACCATTTAAAATCACCGTGGTGAGGAAGTTGTGGGTACGTTTTCCCTCGCGGGTCATACCTACCACTCCACAAAATTCAGACTTCACAGAGCCATGCGCACACTCCATTGGCTCAGACAACTGTGGGCAGTGAGCCTTAATATGTCCCGTCTCCCCACACTCAAAACAAACAATTGGCCCAGTTCGTTCTTGAAACCCTTTCTGAGATTTAGAGCTTCTGTCCCTATCCGGATTTTCTTCCACCCGCTCAAATCGTGCGAACGGTCGTGGGTCCTGGCGCCAGTGCTGGCCTCTACTGTTCGAGTTGGTACGTGGGTTGTGGTTCATGCGAGTGGGGCGTGACAGTTCACGGGTAGTCAGAAACTGCTCCACTGCGCCTACCATGGCATCACAAGAGAGGGGATCTCCCTGCCCCACCCACTGTTGAAGGTCCTGGGGTAACGCTCGAATGAAGCGTTCCAACACCACCATCTCAATCTCAAGGATCCGTGTCGGGCTATATTCCTCTGGTTTCAGCCACTTGGACGCTATGTGAATCAAATCCCATAACTGGGTGGCTTCTGTTCCTGGTATCTCCACGTATGGAACCTCTGCGCACAAACTGTGGGAGTCACTCCAATCCTTGCAAGGATTTCGCTTTTCAGACAGTCATAGTCTGTTGCGGCTTCTTCGTCAAGGTCACAATACGCTTTTTGGGCTTTCCCCAGTAAAAAGGGTGCGATAATCCCAGCCCACTTGGAGCGGGCCCAACTTTCCCGGGAAGCGATTCGCTCAAAGGACCTGAGGTATTCCTCGACGTCATTGTGTGGCGTCATTTTCTGCAGGTACACATTCGCCTGTACGGGCCGCGCCGGGGCCGTACTGGACGAGTCCATTTTAATCTGGGTCAGATGCTCAATCAGCTGTTTCTGTGTGTCTGCAATAATGTCAAGCTGGGCTGCAAGTATCCGGTTCGTCTCGCGTTGTGCAGCCATGCTTTCCTGCTGAACAGCGGTGCTGTGCACTAAGGCCTTTACAACGTCCTCCATACTGATAGTTACCGCGTGGGCAGGTCCCACCAGTCGCAATCGGTAGCTCCGCCCTTTTACAGGGTGTTCGACATCCCACTTCTGACAGCACGTGTGGCAGGATGGTCGTGGTAAGTGAGGAGACAACACGACTTTTCTGGTGAAATAGTGCTGGTGGATTTATTTGTCCAAAAAATGGTAACTAAAACAATGGGTACACTCTCCCTTTAAATTGAAACGTAAACAAAAGCCTAACCCAGGTCGGGGCACTGACTAAACAAAAGTGCAGGCTAACTACCTGGCTGGCTAGCTAACCTAGTCCAGCCTAACAAGGTTCAGCAATAGCAGTTGGCTCCTTACCTGGGAGCTTTGTTCTCCCCCCCTTGGGACAGGATCAATCTGAGCAGCTTGTGTCTGTCTGTCAACACTCCTCTGTCTTCTCTCTGCGCCTCAGAGGCATTTCCTCTTCCTGTTTTAAAGCAGGTGAACTAGCTTAATTTGAATCACCTGTGGACTGCTTAACAAGCTGGGTTAACCCCTTGTCTACTGGAAAGCATGCATACTGCCATCTCCTACTAACATATACTGAGTCAATGACCCTGTCACAATATGTATATACAGTGTTCGACAAACCTATACATTTGCACGCCCCGGGCGAGTGGATTTAACATTGTGGCAAGCTCCTATTGGCCCAAGCAGCACACGTTTGGTACTAGGTGGCGAGTAGATTTTTTTGTTCGGCGAGTAGATTTTCTGGTGATTTGTCGACCACTGTATATATATATCTAAAGCAGAAAATAGCCGTGTTAGTCCAGTTGCGATAGTGCAGAATAAATAAATTCTTCAGTATTAGATGATACCTTTTTTATTGGACTAACAATTTATGTCATAAGACAAGCTTTCTAGAGTTATCCTCTCTTCTTCAGGTCAAGCAATACTGATATACAAAGGATTCAATGGCTAAAACAGTGTAGAGAGAGGGAAAAAAAACAGATATGTACTGTAGATAAGGTAGGGTATTAAGTGTTTGAAGCCAGGAGAGAGTGACAAAGAAGGGTGGGGAGAGGGAGGGATGCTGGGGGGGAGTGAGAGTGTGGATAAGAATTGAGGCAAGCAGGATAATTACAAACAATTTTGATAGGGTGTGAGAAAACCCATGTCCGCATTAAGTCCTTTGGTTTTGGTGTCAAAGAGTCTTATCATTCTGAGTTCAAATGTTTTCCGGTCTTGGGTGCGTTTAAATATTCCATTGAGGATTTTGATTTTTAAATCATTTATGGAATGATCTGGTTGTGAGAAGTGATGTCCCACAGGTGGGCAGTATCTTCCTTCTTCGTGATGGAGTATAGAGTGTCTGTGCATATTCATTCGTCCTTGTAGTACTGAACCTCCAACCGACTCTCTCAGAACTCACTCCAACAGACAGACTCGGACAAACACTAAATAGACTCAGCCCCGCCCCCTATGATGTCAGCAGGACCTCCCCTCTGTGTAGCCTGCACAGAGCTCAGGGGCCTGCCTCTACCACAGAGGCGGGGCTTGGTGAGGGGGAAAAACCCATGGTCACTACTGGCGCCTGCCCTTACCAGGGCTTACTCCAGTAGTAGAAGGATAAGTAGCCGTTCTGTTTACAGGGAGCTACATATACATACACACACACATACTGTATGGTTATGGTACTGCTGTATAGTTATACACACACATACATAAATATATACTGTATGTCATCAGTACATGTAACATATTTTATACACATATTGTATATACTGTATATATACACACACATATTGTATATATACATATACACTCACATATTTTACCCTTTACCAGTAAAATAAATGTAGCCAGGTCACCCCCTCTGCCCTGCGACTCCCATTACCTCCGTGGCTGGGATCGATGGTGGGTGCTGCCGGAGCCAAGCGGCAGACCCACCGGCCATTCTGGAGGGTGGGGGCCGAGCAGGGAGCGCTCCGGTGCTCTGGAGGTCCCCGGCGGGCTCCCGTGCAGGGTACCGCCATGTTGCGCGAGTTCGCGCATGCGCTGTGAGTGCCGGCGGCCCTGATGAGTTGCGCATGCGCAGTGATAAGCGCGCGAACCCTAGCCTACCAGGGAAGGCTCTTGGAAGGGACTACAAGTCCCATGAGCCTCAGCAGCACCCCATTTGACGCCAATAGGGCTGAAGGATTGCCCTGCAGGGAGAAATAGATACATTTTGCGCGCTGGAGAAGCGAGGCAGTCAGGACCAGGAAGAGTTAGGGATAGGAGGTGCGTGCAGGGGTCTGTGACCTGCTGCATTAGGCCAGCAGCCCCCTAGGCCCCAGATAGGTCTTGAGCCTCCTGATAGCTTGTGGTGCTGTAGGGTCAGGCCCTAGGTTAGGGACCCTGCCCCATTAGCTGTTTGCTAGTTAGGGACAAAGCGGATGCTGTGCTTCCCCCAAGAGGCTTGGGCTCAAGCCTGCACCAGTAAGAGAGCTGGACTATCTTCAGGGTGGGATCGCCCTGACGGATCACCACGCTGGTGGATCCTGGATGTCGTGCAGGAACTCGTCTGATCCTTTGAGAAGATCCTTTAAAGCCAGGTGCCACCGCACCGGGCAGGTATCGTTATAAGTGCACCAACAAAGTACTCACACATAGTGGCAGCGCTGACCACGGGACAAAGGGGGTTATACTGTGGACATGGTGTGGGGGTACACGGTGGTGGGAATGGGGTATACGCTCCTAAGCGGGAGTGACTGATACTTGAGACTTTGGTACAGTTATTGAATTGATAACATATGGTTAATTTGATTGTGTTGTGTTATGTTGATGCTGCATATAGTAAATGGTTATACCTATACTCCAGTGTATGTGATTACTATATGCGGGTCCTGTGTAGGGCACATTCTATACTCCTAGAATCCTGCACAGGTGGAGGCGCTGATCAAGAAACGTTCCAGAGAGCACCCCAGGTTCCCAGCAAGCGGAGGCTCAGGCCTCTTGTGAACCTGCAGGTATACGCAGCACACCTGGTAACACACTCTATATGCGGTTGGGTGGGGGAATACCTGTTACTTAAATAAACTCAGTAGTACATCACACACACACACACATCCCCTTACCTTACAACTGCTGTACAGACCAAAGTTTCTGAATGTCTCTCTGCTATATCATCCTGGACGGCCTTCCACCAACTCAAACTTAACATCTTAAAAACTGAGCTCCTCATATTTCCACCAAACCTGGTCCTTCTAACTCCTTCTACATTACTGTCGGAAGCACTATCATACACCCAGTATCACAAGCACGCTGCCTAGGGGTCACATTCGACTCTCACATTCTTCTCTCACAAGGGGGCCACGAGATTCGCTGTGGAGGGTGCGGTGCTTTCAGAGGCCGCATGTTTCATGGAGGCATTTAAGTAAAATGCTGGGGGAGCGGCGAAGGCCTCTGTAAGGTCCTTTTTCCTTGGCTCAGATGGCTTCTGGCAACGCGTCGCCATGGCGTCAAATTACACCGCGAGTCACGTGACGCTGCATTGCAATGGCAACATGACATCACATGACGTTGGGAAATCAGAACGCCGCAGCCAAGGTAAGGAGGGCTTTGGGCGCAAGCAGGGGGTGGGAGAGCCGGCAGGGGGGCGCAGAGAAGAAAGATTGCGCACCTCTGTGTAGAGCATACAAGAGTTGAGATTGCAAGAACACCCAAAACATTTTCTGTGACAAAGAGATGTTAGAAACATGAGTTTATCAATTTAAAAAATATAGTACAATACTACGGAATATATTAACTAAGAATAGATATTTAATAAGACACTTTCAGGTACTAGAAGAAACCTTAAACCCTAATAATTGAATAGGTTGTAATATGTCTCCTGGCCCCAGAAGTCTTATGGAATACCACCAATTTTTATATGTGGGCATATTAATGAAAAGTCTTACACTGCATATTATCATGAACAACTATTAGTAATATCACTTGAGACACACAGCTTAAGTAAAAAATAGAGATGTACAAAACTGTCCAAAATGCATTTGCAATCTTTTAGCCTTTTCTCCCTAAATTAAATTCCCCCGCAAAAATTTTTTGGCAAACCTCAAAAGACAAATAATATCACCAAATTAGTCCTATTTATAGTTTCAGCATTAAGGAAATCAAGCGATTTTAGAGACTGTAGCAAATTAGCATATTAAATGAAATTGCCGTACATAACGAATCGTCTGTGAACCCTGACTTGAGCTGCCGCTTTTTTTGCTACTTCAAAAAGGGTCAATTTTTTATGGTTCCTAAACTCACACGAAAGATTCACACATCTCTTGTGAAAAAATCCACTCTGCATGGCACTGTATGCTTCTGAACCTTACAGAAAGAGAACGTCCTCATCTGCACGGTTCTAATTATGTGAAACTGCTCAGCCATTTGTATTCCAGCATACTGTACACTAGCTAGTAATGTGGGAAGTGTTTGCTGAAGTTCGCTAATTAGGTGAAATTCAACAAAAGAAGTTTGTAATATTTTCATGAAAACAATAAAGTTTGCAACAAAAAAAAGTTTGCCAAGCATAAAAAGTCAATGTTTGATGTCATGGGCTTTATATATTCTGCCATTTTGCCATTAAATTGCTGCACTGAAGTGTGTTTTCACGCATTTCCGAGCAATGTAAACTTTAACGAAATATCACGTAAAATACAAAATTTAGGAGAAATGAGGGCAACAATTCTCTGCAACACTAGTCTCTCTTCATACTGTACTACTGTATATGCATTTTTGAATTGTGGGTGCTGTGTCTTTTCATTAGCTGGGTATATGTCCCTTGTAAGGCTTTGAATGTTTTATAAATGCTTTGATATGTTACTGCACTTTTCACAACCGGGCTTTCAGGCCTGAATTTGCTGAGCAAACATCGCCAAAATGTTTAGTGACACAAGCAGCTGATATATTTTGCCACCAGGGCAATGTTTTTGATACTAAATTAATCACATGGTTTTCCCTCATGCTAATTTCCAGATTGCTGTACAGAAGAGTAAGGCCTCGTCCAGGGTGGGAGTTTGCTTAAATTAAATTAAATTGTTGTTTCCAAGCTTCGCGCATGCGTGCACTTGCACGCGAGCGTGCAGAGGCTTGATGCTTGGCGAGACAAATATTTGTGTATTTGTCGTGCTTGCCCTGGTCATGTGTGTTTTTCAGCCAATGAGTTCAAACTGCTCATGTGACATCACATACACGCCACCTGGCACGCCCCCCACACAGCTAGCTGGCTAGAAATCGCCCAGCGCCTCACGTCATGGTGCTCGAGCGCCAGCGAGCATGCTCCCACCCTGTATGAGGCCTAAGTTCTCCCAGAGTTGTGACATTTTCCAAAAGTGATGTGACATTTTGGCAAGGTCACAAGTATGCGAAAATTAGGTTCACAAACTTTTCATGATTTCTAAAAGCAAATAAAAATACCACTTGAGAGCACATTCACATGTCTCAGACAGGTCTGCAACCCTGTCTTTGCCCATTTTTCTCTTAGCAAAGAATGCTTCCACCGGAGCCAGAGATTCTGTGCAATGACATGCAAATGAGCACCTACAAGTGGTGACACAAAAGATGGCACACTGTCTCAGAAGAAAGTCTTGGAAGGTTCACATATCACCACCTTGTTGCAAGATGGAAAGATAGACAATGTAAATGTCTTGCGTCACGTGACCGGGACATTTCAATGCATAGGAGAAACCGGCATACCATAACGGGGCCTGTATCTCGGGAATTAGGGGGTCCCCATACCTGAAATCAATGCGTTCAGCTCCAGAGACCCCCTGATACATTACTGTAATGTTTAAAATTAAATAAAACCCCCGCGATCGCCTGTGAGAGGCACGCAGTTAGAGTGACTGATTCAGCCTATCTCTTACTGCGCGTCTATTACAGACAGGCAGACCCTGGTTGGACACCCACAGTAGGGACCCCTGCTGTGTTAATCCGATAGGCCATTATAGTCTGCCCCGGCAAAACTAGTGAGGATCACGGATAAATGTCGAAATCCATTTCAAGATTTGTTTGAATAATGGCCGCTGCATCTGTATATGCAAAACATATGCTTACAAACTGCGGTTAATGGATAAAGCTTACTTACTGGAGCAAACACATTCCTTTTTCTTATGTGGGTTCAATGTTGGACAAAAGTTCAGTATTCAATTTAGAATGCAAATGTGGAGATTCTTACCTCAACCTTCAACCCAATTTCTTTTCTTATTTTAGGATAATATCTATAATAGATCAACCTGGATTCATTTGGGGCATACATCAAGCTACTAACATAAGAAAGTGATCACAATGTTTGTACAATTGAAAGCTTAACATTTTGAGATAAAGTCCCATTATCAGATTTTTTTTTGTGCGTGTGGATGCAGATAAAGCATTCAACCTCATCAACTGGGATCATTTGTTTAAATTCTAAGATCATTTTGACTTTAGAGTGATTTTGAACAGATATTTAGTGTATTGTACACTACGTCCATGGCAAGGATATTGTCAATGGTTTATCTCTGGCTATTTGTGAATAAGCAAAGAAACCAGACAAGGGTGTCTCTGTATTTTCTTTTATTTTCACTAGCTTTGGAAAATGTTGCTTCTATATTAAGGGATTCAAAGCAGTTGGATCTATTGCAACGGAATGATCTTTACTCAAACATAGTACATTCCGCCTTTGCTCCATCTTTTAAATTAGTGAAAAAAGCGTAAAATATCTTGAAATACAATGTATACTCCACCCAATGCAAATAATTAGAGTTATACATGCTAAATTATTTAACTATTGTCCATAAGATACAAAATAGTCTAGACATGTGGAAAGTCCTAAACTTTTCTCTGCTGGGCAGGTACGCAGTCATTAAATCTATTCTTTTCCCCAACAAAATAATATACGCAAAGCAAGTGCTGCCTTTAATGATCTCAAATAAAGACACACATATGTTTATTAATTGTTTCTACAGATTTATTTGGAACAAAAAAAAAAACATAGAATTCATATAGACAAACTATACTTAGCAAAACAAAGGTATCGCAATACCAAACATAAAGCTATGCAATTGATTGAATCGGAAACAGAAACATCATTTTAGAAAAAGGACTGTTTGAACTTCCATTCGCATTTTCCAATGCATAGCCTACCTTTGCAACTGAAGGAACTACTGTATATATTATTCAGAGACACAGAAAAAACGTGGAATTATGTTTGAAAAGGTTGTGGTAGAAAACCAAACCTTACTAGATACTAACCCTTTCGGAGTAATAAAAAATGTAATTCTAGGATCAACCAGCAACTATTATATTACCTGAAAAAAGAAAGGAATATCTCAAGTTAATTACCCTTTTGATAATTATTTGCAAACAAGTACAATTATATCATAAAATTAAGACAAAATACCTATTCAAATTCCTACCAAATAGACACTATGTAAAATGAGATATTACAAAAAAAAATATCCACAGATATGGGATCAGAATGTAGGAGATTCAGCTATAAATCTGGCGCATTCCCAAAAGTTTAGGCAAAACTTTCTCGATGGACCAATTATTTCACATAAGGCGAACAATAAAAATAAAAATACATAGGGAGTCTGGAAAAAAAAAGATTATCTAGATCTTCCTTCCACTGAAATTCTCTTAGAACAAAGTGAAAGTAATCTCAAGGCAATGTGGGGCTTTTCTTCAAGAAGTACACAATAACGTTCTCAACAGAACCATGCATATTCCCAGGGCAGACATCATACGTACAGTACAGTAGTAGAAGGAGACACAGGGGCATGCCCTAAATGTAACTTTCATAAGGCAGATCTATTATATTGCTATTGGCAATGTGGAAACATTCCAAATTTCTTCCACAAAGTATAGGTAGTGTGAGAAATACACTTCCCCTGGAATTCTCAAAAAGGTTATGAACTTTAATGAGGTGAAAATATCATTAACAATTCTCTGATTAGCCATTATCCTAGTCACTCTGGCAAAAAATAAATAGTATGGAGAAAATGGTCAAAATCCTTATTTTCTCACATGTCAGAACTAAAGGCAGAAATTGCTTGTAACAATATTGAAAAGGTTTCAACAATTTTCTTTCCAAAAATTGAATATTTACTTCGGCTTGTTGCCTTTACAGCAGAGATCACATAAAATAAAGGTCTTTGAAGACCCAGAGTGACTTTTAAGGCCTTTATTATATATTGAGTTCTGTTGAAGAAATTCAAAGAAAAAAAACATAAATTAACTAACGGATCACAAGTTGTTGTACATTACAGGCATACCCCGGTTAAAGGACACTCACTTTAAGTACACTCGCGAGTAAGGACATATCGCCCAATAGGCAAACGGCAGCTCACGCATGTGCCTGTCAGCACGTCCTGAACAGCAATACCAGCTCCCTACCTGCACCAAAGCTGTGCCCAAGCGGTAGAGAGCCTGTTACAAATGCGTTATTCACATCAGTTATGCACATATATGATGATTGCAGTACAGTACATGCACCAATAAGTGGAAAAAAGGGAGTGCTTCACTTTAAGTACATTTTCGCCTAACATACATGCTCCAGTCCCATTGCGTACGTTAATGCAGGGTATGCCTGTATATTACCATACAAATAATATATCTAAATCAGAAAAAATGTACTAAGCAAGTTATCCAGTACAAGAGTTCTTTAAAAGGAGTAAATTGCACTGTTCGTGTAGCTTGACATGGGAAAAGTTAGTCCACCTATCTTTGCATTAGTTTACCTAGTTATATATTTAAAATGTCCTGGTCCTAACTTAATTGTTATTAGTTTGTTTTATGATGTTAAATTTTTATTTTATCCACCCATTTGTATTTAAACATCTTCAATAAAAAGATATATAAAAATAGATATAGATAATAAATGTATATACTTTCCAAATATGAACTAATTTATATTCCTATAGTGATTAACTATTATTATTATTATTATTATTATTATTATTATTATTATTATTATTATTATTAATAAAACATTGAACAAATATTGTACCCTACAGTACATTGTATACATCACATCTTACCATTGAAGAGTTACAACATAAAAACATTACATTTCACATTACATGCATCCATTTAATTATTCATATCAATAATAACCCTATTCACAATTATAATATACAGACTTACAAGAATATCTAAAGATTCACATATAAAATATAAATGACAAATCCTAAAAAAAAAATAAACAATTTTATAAAAGATTACAGGAATAATAATAATAATGATATACATCCAAATGTTTATTATATTCAGAAAAATAATTAATGTGCACAAATGGATGCCCTGTATTATATATCACATAATTATTCTCCTTAGAAAAATACATGGCTTACTAAAAAAATGGTGTAAATTCAACCATCTAATTGAGACCAAGGGGCCTATGCAGAGAGCAGCGAATTTTCGAAATTCGCCATTTTTTGGAGATAATCGCGCAGAAAACAGCAGAAAATGGAGATTTCCGAAAAACGCGCCAATTTTTCTTTTCTATTTGTAAAACTCGCCTCGCGGCTGGCGAAAACCTCAATCTCGCCAGTTTTACAAATATCCTAATGCAGAGAGCCGCGAACGGCATCTAGCGGCTGTTCGCGCCAATAAAATGGCGCTATTGTCTCCTTTTTCCCTCGCCAGAAAAAATTGGCAAGAAGCGGCCGCTCGCGGCCATTGCAAAGGGAAAAAAAAAGGCGCGCATTTGTTTTTACAAGTTTCTGAAGCGCGCATCTCGCCAATTTAAACTCGCCAGACGCATCCATGTTAAACATAGCAGAATTCGCACTTTTCTGCATATGGAGAATAAAACTCTCCAAAAAAGCTACTTTTTAATAAATTCGCCATTTTTCAAATTCGCTGCTCTCTGCATAGGCCCCCAAGTCAACTAAAGTAAATGGGGCTTTCCGTGGGATCGTAGTGTATTGAATAAGGGTCCGGTCAGAGCTTTGGTCTGACAATGAAATATCCAGAAATGTTCTCTGTATAAATAAAGTAAGTCCCCATGCCCCCCTCCTCCACCCCCCCATTGGGTCTTGATGTACTTACAATAGAGTCCTAAATTGGAAATAGGATTGGTCAATCCCATGTTTATCCCCAAAAATGTATCGTAAACTGTGAATTGTTTTTCGCTCACTAACCCTAATTGAAAAGCTTTTTTCAATACTCTTCACATGTTAACTCAACATAGTTGTCAAGGTCTTATTGTCTGCAATCTGAAATATTCAAAAAGAGATAAATGTAGCACAATGTGTTGCTTTGCTCTGGCTGTAGGTTGGGTTTTTGCAGTTTGTTGGCATATAACCTAGGGAAAAAAAGTAATTTACCCAAAAGTAAGTTAACCAGAAGAAAATTGTAGAGACCAAATATGCCTTGATCCCACCCTTTCCCTCTGAGTTAAAATCGCTAACATATACCATTATCAAATAAGTGTAAACCTACTAAAACTCATCTGTAAAATATCTTTACAGATAAGAGAGGGGTTATTTTTCCCATGAGAAACAGTAATTAACTGTGTTGTGTAAACCCATCTCCTTTATTCTTTGCACATCAGTCTGTGAAAAGAAACCACATCCCAATCTAGCAAAGTGTCTGAGACATGGTCTGCAATATACAAAATGTCTATATCCTGTGAAAGCTAATAAGGGGTTGCAATTGATGAACTAAAGTTGCCAGATGAATAACGAAGCAGTATGGTCTGTGGAGTGTTCAACGGTTTTTTCTTCTTTTTTCAAAAGGAATTTTTTACCCCAGGCCAGAAGCCTTTGTGTCAGGGAGACTGTCTCTTCTCTCTGCTCAAAGGCTGTCAAAGATGACTGAGGTTTGAAACACTTGCTGATGTGCAGGAGGTCAAAAGAGGCAATGCTGCTAACCATCATTCACTGCGTCAGGACCAAGCAATGGAGACACGTGACACCTTAAATGGGAACACGTAGAACATATTTCACTAGCGTGTGAAAAAAAAAAAGAAGTAAGGTGAAAGGAAAAGGTGCCGGACAGTTGGTCACAGGGCATTGTATAATATTCGTTTTCAGCTAAAAACAGAAAATATTATTTGCCACAGTTGAGGATATCATAAAAAGTAACTTGCTAGAGGCAAAATTGTTATTAATATTACTCTGCTTAATCAATGCATTAAATTCTCCAATGTGTATTTCAAACGGATGATTTCTAATGTTAGCATGACTGCAACTGCAGTAGCTCTAATAAAAAAAAAATCTTCTGTTGGGTTTAATATGAGATAGTAAGGCATGCCATTCTTGTCTGATGTGCACTTGTGAAATATAGGCTGAATCATAGCTTCAGGCTCCATGCAAAATTCAAGTGGAAAACATGAAATAGGAATCACTCTGTGCAAGATGCTCCATGACTTTAATGAATTGATATAATTAAAAAATTGTGAACCTAAGTGTCTTCCACCTTTCTTGTGCTGTGCTACAGCTGGGTCTCTTTTTTTCTGATTTAGTTTTACTTTGAAGTACTCATTTTATTTTCCTCTCTATGAATGTCAAAAACCATTCACTAAAAACTTGCACAATAAGTCATAATCTGTTTTTTTAATTTATTTAATTGAAAGTTATGGGTGGACCTAAAAATATGTAACAATTTGAGTAATGAAAGTATCCAGGTTCCCAAAATCTGGAATCCCCCAGAACTCTTTGTCAAATGTATTCCTAGACGCCAATCAACGTGCTTGGCCCGAGCTGAAAATAAGGCACAACCTTGTTTTCATTTTCCACTAAGCTTTAAACTTGATGGATTTCCAGTTCATGTATAAAACCACCCTTACCCTGCTGCCATTTTGTGTCTGCATAGGCAGGGAGTGTGGGAAGGAGGGAGTATTTGTATAGTGCAGACTAAAAAAAGTTGCAACAGAGGCACAGAGAGATGGAAAAAGGTACAGAGAGACAGAGAGAGAAAGACAAATTCAAGAAATTATTATTTCATGTATAATTGAAAGGATACTTGGCTTGAATAGTAATATGCAGACACAAGTTTGTCCAGGAATGAAGATGGGGACAGATTGGTAGAATGTGCAGAATGTGAATACTTCTGCATCAAGAATTCATTCTTCAAGAAGAATCCATATAGAAAATGGACATGAAAGGGACCTAAAGGAGTCAGGAATGAAATTGACTATATCCTGACTAACATGAAACATGATTGAAGACTGCACAGTCATTAGCAATTTTGACACAATTAGTGATCACTGATTGGTTCGCTGCATATTACAAATAAGAAATAAGAAAACTGATAAAAACAAGACAAAAACAATCAACATCAATAACCACAAGAATAACAGCTAGAACTGAATAATCGCTACCGAGTGCTCAAAATGCATGGGGACACTTTAACAAACAATTATGAAGAACTTATGAAGATTGTTTTTGAAAGCACATACAAAACTGGAGGAATCTCTAACAAAAAACAGCATAAGAAAATATCAGAAGAGACAAAGCAATTACTGAGGAAATTGCAAAAAATGAAGTCATCCCAAGACACATGAATAAGAATTGAATATGCAGAGCTATGCAAGACAATCTGCAAACGTATAACTGTAGATGTAAGAAACGTTAACTGCAATATGGCGAGGAAGACTATTGAAGATGAAAAAAGCTTAAAGAAGACAAAGAAGTGAATTATGGTTGGAAAGAAGCAAAGCAATGCCCTTAAATAAGACGATCAATCAACAATAAAGGACCATACACTTATCATAAAGAGAGTTGCAGACTTCTATGTGAATTCACACAGATAACACAGGGCATAATCCAGCAAAGGGAAAGCGAGAAGAAACCACCAATGATGTACCATGTGTCCTTCCAGAAAAAGTGGCAAAAGTAATTAAATCCATAAAGAATGGGAAGGCTTCCGAGGAAGATAGAATTACAACTAAAATGTTGAAAGAAGCTGGGGAAGAAGTAGAAAAAATCCTTTCAAAACTCTTTGTATGTTGCTGGAAGAACAGGAAAATTGAGAGAAATGGAGTAATGACATAGCTATCCTCATCCACAAGAAAGGAGACAAAGAAGACCACAAGATTTATAGACCAATCAGTCTACTTTCAATAACTTACTAGATTTTTTTCAAAGATACTCACTAATCGGATGAAACAAACCCTGGATTTTGTCCAGCATAGAGAACCAGTTGACCTTCGCAGTGGATACAATGCAGTGGACCACATCCTAGTCATAAAGAAGTGATTTCTCGAAGTAATAAACACAATTAACCACTCATCTTAGGTTTCGTAGATTACAAAAAAACATTTAATTCTGTCTACACCTAAGTGGTCCGAAATGCACCAAGAAGACAAAATGTTGAAGAAGCGTAGATTGATATTGTAAAGAACTTTTACGAGAATGCCACATCAACCATTACATTACATGAATATACACGTAAGATAAGGATCAGCAAGGGAATTGCATAGGGAGACACTATGTCACCAAAGCCTTTGACTGCAACAATTGAAGAATTGTTCAAGACATTAGATTGGGAAGAAAAAGGAATCAAAATCAACAGTGAATATTTGAGTCCCGTAAAATGTGCAGATGATATTATTTTTCCCACATGTCCAAAAGACCACCAGCATCAAAATGGAGAACTCGCCAAAGCAAGTAAGAATATCGGCTTCCGTATGAATATCAAGAAGACCAAAGTGATGTTCAACAAATGTGTTAAGTCTGTGAAGTTGCAAATAAAAGGATTAGGACTTGAAGACATTGAAGATTATGTCTACAGTACCTTGGCTGGCAAATAGCAATGGATAGAAACCTTTTAATTAAATCAAAAGTAGAATGAAGATGGAATAGAGCGTATTTGGAAGAAACATATTTCAAGGGAACTGTCCACTGTTCGCCAAGAGGAAAGTTTTCAACCTGTGTATTCTGCCTATGCTTACTTATGTATGTGAAACTTGGATCCTAATTGTGAAGATAATTCAGAAGCTTCAGACAAAGAAGTATAGAGAGATGTATGATGAATATTACCCAAAGACAGGAAAAAGAATGAATGGGCTCAACACTAAACAAATGTCTGTGGCATCATCACAGGGGTGAAAAAATTAAAATGGCAGTAGGCCGGACATATCGCCAGAAGAAATGACCATCGTTGGACAAAGCTGGTACTTGACTCGATTCCAAAAGTGTTTTAAAGACCAGGATGACTGTAACAGGGCCTTAACCTGTCTAAAAGGGCTTCAATAGAAAGCATGTATTGTTCTGAGGAATCCTCAGGCAGCTGGTTAATTGCCGCTACAGCCAATTAACCAGTCTCCACCTGGCTCATCAGACAGGTAGAAAAGCCTCCTGCTTGAATTGCAGGGGATCTCTTGAACACAGAGGGACTGTATTGCCAGAAGAGACTCACAGGAATTGCTCTCTTAAGCACAGAAGGACTGTACTGCCTGCAAGATACCCTGAAATCAGACCCTCTACAACAGGGCACAGAGGACCCTGGAAACCCGCCAGAGGGCCCTGCAGATAGGGACTGGGTAAGTGAGTTAGCCCTTACAAAGCGATACGATGTTTATTTATTTGTGTGCTCCATTAAAATGTATCGTTTAAAGCCACGGGCTGAATAAAAGCCATGGTTTATTTTTCCAAAATATCTCTCCTTAGTTGTACATCTGCACATGTCTCTTACAATGACCAAAAGTAAGTTGGAAGAATTAAATCAGAAAATGTTTTGGAGAAATGGGGAGAAAAGAGCCTGCAACTGCAGTAGCTGGAAGATAATTGAGGAGGCCTTAATTCAGCAGTGGAGCAACAAGAGTTAAAGATGAAGATATGTCTAATTCTAAAGGGTTTGTGAGATTTCTAGCCTTTCCTCCTTAGTTTAAACATAGCCATCCCACTTCTATTTAATCATAAGGTCCAAGTACACACGTATGTCACATGCACACAAAGAAAAATCCACTTCACGTCCCTCTATTTTGAAAAAGAAGTCAGGAGACCAGTCCAGTTTCTCAGATGCCTCAGATAGTGATTATCACTCTCATGGAGTTTCTTTCATTACAAATAAAGGTTCTAATCAATATGATCACTCCAGTGATTATGAGACTGAATATGGACAAGGGACACAAAGGGAACAGAGATATACACCTTCACTTTTTGGTCAACAACAACAAAAAAACGACCAACGACTAGACGCTCAAAGAGACGAAATACACATAGAGCAACCAGATAATGTCATCAATACTTCAGGGGTCCCCCTCTCAGGAAGTGAGATATCATTACTTAATAAAGGACTGAACTTCGCTCCCTTTGAAAATTTTAAATTGTTTAATACAATAATTGATTTGCAATGTTTTATAAGAAAATTGGTATTAAAGACGTTTTTCCATAGAGATGATACAATTGGTAATGTTGAGATAAATAATTATCTTGCTAATATATCTTCTGAGATTCCACAGAACTTGGATTTATCTCCTGTGGAAACAAATTCCATAGCAGATGATTTAACTTCATTTCGTGAACTATGTACCCTTCAGGATATGAATAGTTTATTGGATGAACAAACCATAGGTGAGGAGGTAGATCCTGTTTCTTCATTTCTGGTAGGCTCCAGAGAGTCAGGATTGAAGAATAGATCCAATTTCTATCCATCATATATGAAGGGGCCGCATATAGCGACGTTTGAAAAGCTGATTGAAAGAGACCTTTAACTGTTGGTAAAGGGTTACAATTTCACCCCCAATTTCGGCAATAATCTGACCAAAGAAGAACGGTCTAGTATTCAGAGTTTGATGAATAATAAACATTTGATAATAAAAAATGCCGAAAAGAGGGGTGCAATTGTCATCAAAAATAGTGTTAAATACAAAAAAAAACCCTTAGACAATTGCAAGATAAGGGCTCATATATAATCTTGAAGTCGGACCCTACAGATGTGTTTCAGGCACAAATTAAAAACATCTCAGATTTTGGTGTAATTCTGCAAGTGCTGAGTGAGAAAGAAAAAAGCTTCCTTTATGTTAATCATCCAGTGATCCCCATTTTCCACCATCTCCCAAAGATCCATAAATCTCTGGTTGACCCTCCTGGTCGACCAATAATATCGAGCGTTGGATCTTTGGGAGATGGTCTGTCCAGATATATTGATATTTTTTTACAGCCATTAGTGCACAAACTTCCATCATACCTCTGGGACTCCACTGATTTACTTAACTCACTTCTAGATTTCACTTGGTCTCCTAAGTTTCTTTGGGTTACCCTTGATGTCACATCCCTTTATACGTTTATTAATCACACACATTGTATCACTGCAGTTAACACTTTCTTAATAAATCTCAATTATCACGTTCTCAATCCACATTTATTATTGAATCCATTTTATTTTTATTAACACATAATTATTTTTTGTTTGATTCACTTTATTATTTACAAACACGCGGCACCGCAATGGGCACTTCATTTGCACCATCATACGCAAACTTATTTATGGGCTATTGGGAATTTTTGCACATTTTTAGTCATGAAAATCCTTTCCGTAATAATATTATTTTTTATCGTAGATTCATCGATGACTTGTTTATGATTTGGGAAGGTGACACTAGGTCCCTGATGGAATTTGTGGACTATTTAAATAATAATAATTATAATTTACATTTTACATTTGCATTTGATGCTAAAAGGATTAAATATTTGGATTTGTTATTATACATTGATTCAGATCATTGTATTCAACCAGACATTTTCAGGAAATTAAACTCAAGAAACACATTTTTAAAGGCGGATAGTGGTCACCCGAAACCACTAATCAGAGGTATTCCATAAGCTCAATTTTTAAGACTGAGACGTATATGCTCAGAAAATGAACATTTTCTACAGCAATTAAAAAAATTAGCTTTCAGATTCCGCCAGAGGGGATACACTGAGTCTGACATACAGGAGGCTTTTGAATATGCTTATCATATTCCACGCAAAGATTTGCTAAAAAAAAGTAATACAACTAGAGTTGATAATAGCAAGACCTCGCCATACTTCATCACTCAGCATATCAGACAAGCAAATTCTATCCGTACCATTGTGGCTAGACATTGGAACATCTTGAGTCTAGACAACAGGTTAAAACCTTATATTGAAAAATTACCCAAATTTGTCTTCAAGAAGGCAAAAACATTATCAGGCTATGTTTCACCAAGCATATTTGTGAATCCCTCAGAAAAAACTTGGGGTTTTGTACCACCTATAGGGTTCTTTAAATGTGGTTTTTGCAAGGTATGCACCTATGCAAAACCCATTAAAGTAATACATTCAAAAATGAACAAAGATAAACTTAAACTTAAGAGTTTCATCACTTGCAATACCAACTACGTAGTCTATATTTTAACATGTGGCTGCGGTAAGAGCTATATAGGTAGAACAATACGCCCATTAAAAAATCGCATAATGGAGCATATTAGAAGTATCAAAAATAAGGATCAAAGATTCCCTGTGGCGAGACATTTCTTAGAATGCCCTATGGGTAAATTAGAATCGTTCAATTTTAGTGGGATAGAATATATTCCACCCCCAGTCAGACGTGGTGACCGACAGAACATCCTTAATCAAAACTAGACTTTATTTAGATTGCTCATTGTAGTAGTTTCTATCTTTGAGACCTTGGTAGTTAAATATTGATGAACATTTACATGCAAGTGACAATAATTGAAATGTTATAAGCATTAAGCATTAAAAAGGAACCAATTCAGGTTGTTATATATCATTGTTTATTATGCTCTTGCTCTTTCCCTTCTTCTCCCTTTCTTTCCTCTTATGTTGTCTTCTCTTGCTTCCTCCTCTTTTTTCCATTCCGTGTGTATCTGTATTACAAACAAAAAAAATGCTGTCTTTAATATTGCAGTCTGTGATATATGGAAAGTGTGTCACCTAACTGTTTACAATTTAGATACAAAAACAAGGATACACAAAAAAACTGTTACAAATATATAGATATGTTTTTTAGCTATTATGTTTAACACTTGTGATATATGTATCAGAATTTACTATTGACCAATTGTTGGAACAACTTGAATATATTATACATGCAGTTATCAAAATGAATAAAAGTATATGTATATATATAAAACATATATTCCATTCCCCCGTTATTACTTGGTTTTATTTAAGTTGCATTTTTTATGCAATATTTTATTTATTTATTTAATGTTCTCTATACCAATAAGATAGAGGTTTAACATGTTTGTGTATTTTACATCATCACCAACTTTCCTCCCTTAGAGGTATATATGAATATTGATAAGTATTAACAGAAATGTTTAAATGTTTTTAAAGGTTGTTATATTGGCAATTTAATTGCCATTTAGTGTCTGTACTCCCACTACTGTTTAATCATGATTGTGGCGTCACTCACCGGGTGTGTAGACTGCCTTCACGCAATCACTGGAAGATCCTGCAAACACTGGTTGAGTGATGTCACTTCCGGGTTTCAGTAGGTATATCTGGAAGTGGGGCAGCAAGTAATGGTTACTCTTTGAGAAAGACCCAGCATGGGAGAAACGCGTTAGAGGCACAGGGGGTGCCATCCCTCCACTTTTTTATCCATGCATCAATAAAGAATTTCACAGCACAGTCCAGCCTTCGCTTTATTGCTGCACGGCGGTGCCCGCTGCTCTACCTCCTCCCCGGTGAGGAGATTGTTCCTATGAATGTAGTAGTCTATTGAGTGATTTCTTCCCCCAGGAGAAAGGTGGTGATGACTTTTGCTGTAGCAATAAGCTGGGAAATATATATTTTGTTGGACTCAGGTTTTTTTCTCCCTATGTAACAAGGGTACTCCTGGTTTTTAACCAGTTTTTACTGAACTGTAGCATATACAGTGCTCCTAAATGTTAACCCATTAGACCCTGCATACATGTCACACATCCCATGCTATTGGGTATATTATTGTTTTGTTTACTCTTTTCTCTTTCCAGTGGAAGAAATATACAACACAGTATAAAATTAGTAGTGTAGGACCTGCTAAGATGGGCTTACATTGACGTAGTTGGAAGCTTGAAATGTTTTGGTCAAAGGGTTGAACTAAATGACCCAAACTTACGATTAAAATAATACAACTCAACCCCGTTATAGCGTGATCTGCTACAACGCGGATCCGCATATAATGCCGTCTGAGTATGGCTCCCGATTTAAAAACATCTGAAAGGTCGCCGTGCGAAGACTTATCTGGCATCTGCAGCTCTCTCCTCTGCATCCATCTTTGAGGCGCACATCTGCAAGTTTTTAAAAAATGTTTTTATTATTATAACATTCAATACTTTATTCTTAATGGACACACATACATACACACATCTCCCCCCTACACTAATCATTTTACCATACCATGCAGGAATTGAACCCGTGACCTTTCATACACTAGTATGTATGTACGGAAGAAGAAAAAGAAGAAGAAGAGGAAGAAGAAGAAGAAGAAGAAGAAGAAGAAGAAGAAGAAGAAGAAGAAGAAGAAGAAGAAGAAGAAGAAGAAGAAGAAGAAGAAGTTTGTGCGGTCAATATGAATATACGGGAACACTGTTTAAAATATGCAATGCTTGCCTGAAGCTACAATGACGGAGTATTAGGGTCAGGTGACTTATTGATGATATGACTTTTATTGCTGCATGTATAATTGTGAAGGGAAGGGAGATGGAGCCTTAATTATGTCAATGGATGATGAGTAGGTAGTTCCACATGTGTTTAAGCTGAACAATTAGAACAGGAAGCACTGTGGGCATAAGTATACAGTGCAAAGCAATCCTTCACCCAAAACATGAAACATTTCCAGATTTCCTGTGAATGTGCAGCTTTATCCAAGGCAATGGGAATGGCACTGTAAATAGGAGAAAATTCAAGAAAAAAAATAACGTAATAATGTTTAAAAGCATATGTTTGTGGTATAATCTTAATGTTCTTCTGGTAGTCACATTTTCCCCAATAAAAATCACTTAGAGATGAAAGACACAATAGTGTAGCTTGTAATTTTTTGTAATCTTTATATCTCTTAAAGTCAGTTGAATGCGTACTTACAATAAACACATTCTTTAAAGCATTTTAAAGCAATTCAAATATAACAGATCACAACCGGGGAATTACAGACCTGTAAGCCTGGCATCAATAGTGGGGAGGTAACTTGAAGCTATAGTAAGGGATAATATTCAAGAACATCTAATGGATAACAAAATTATTAGTAATAGTCATGGATTTAGGAAGGATACTATACAGGTAGGTCATGCCAAACTAACCTCATTCGTTTCTTTGAGGAGGGAAGTAGGAATTTAGACCTGAATAATGCCGTTGATGTGGCCTACTTTGTTTGCAAAGGCTTTTGATACAGTGCCACAGAGGTTAGTGTACAAAATAAAGGACTCTGTACAAATATATGCACCTGGATTGAAAACTGGTTGAAGGATAGACAACAGAGAGTTGTCCTTTTCAGGCTGGGCTAAAGTTGTGAGTGTAGTAACTAAAGGATTGGTACTGGGTCACCTGCTTTTTATCTTGTTTATTAATGACCTTGAGGATGGCATAGGGAGCAAAGTCTCCATCTTTGTGGATGATGCTAAATTGTGTAAGGTAGTAAAATCAGAGAAGGATGTAGTTTTTCTCTAGGATGGAGTATACACAACTTAGTGCTATATCCGCAGGCTAATGTATATAAACAAATGAATATCTCAATACAATTAAAAAATAACCCCTTTACGTGTTTTGAACTTCTGCAGCCCAGATGATTCACAGGTTTTCCAAAAATCCTTCTTGTAGATATGTTGAAGAAAAGACCTCCTTGGTGCTGGTCCTCCAAGTATTTTGTTGAATAGTGATAAGAAAAACAACAACATAAAATAGTGTAAACCTTCTATGCAACTACTAAAAGCAATAACACCACTTGTGCGTGCATATAATGATACAGCACCTGAACAAAATGAAATGAAAATACTCAGTGAAACTCTATTATAACAACAGTTATGTGAAATAACGTGTAGCCATACAGACTTTAAATTGATATAATAAACACAGGCAGTGCTTATTAGTGAAACTCTTACACACCTATAGTACAGTGAAACAAAGTGTAACCATGTAAACTTTAAATGGATATAATTACACAGGCAGTGGTTAATAGAATCTAGATAATAACTATATGTGAGCAGATAATGAAGATAATGATTTGTCACCAGATACTTCATTATCTGTTCACATCTAGTTATTATCTAGATTCTAATAACCACTGCCTGTGTAATTATATCCATTTAAAGTTTACATGGTTACACTTTGTTTCACTGTACTAAAGTTGTGTAAGAGTTTCACATAATAAGCACTGCCTGTGTTTTTGTTACATCAATTTAATGTTTGTATGGCTACACGTTATTTCACTTAACTGTAGTTGTGAAGCAGAGAGAAGGCAGTAGTCACTAGCACTAGCACAGGCGAGCCGAACAGAGCTACACCCGGAAGTGACGCAATCGAAATCCTGCGAGAGTGACGTCAGTCGCCTGAGGAACCAGCGAAGGTAGCCTGTGAGGGTCACCAGCTGCCGAGAAGCGAAGGCAACTAGCGAGGTTTACCGGCAAAGGGACGTCCCAACCACTCGAATCCAAATGGGAATAGAAAGACACAGAGCTGTCTCCATACCTTCCTATTTTACCTTATGCTTTAAAAATGTGAGTATGGCTTGTACTTACCTTTATGACAATCTGATCTGCACCATGTTTGCTATTTTCTCACTCTGAGGGAAGAGCTATTATCCAACCACAAGAAGAAACAACAAACCACAAGAAGAAACAACAAACCACAACAGTTTGGAGAAAGGCTTTTATACTACTACTTGATATAAGTAGGAAATCTATACAAGCCAAGATTACATATTAACATCAACCTGTCACATCAGAGTGCACTATATATTTTGTTTTTCTTTGGGTTTTATCGTGCTCCCGCTGGAATTTTGGAGCGGTACTCTTTATGGCAACATACAGCATTATGCTTTTATTATTTTACCGTATGTGGCATATGCAAAAAGATACTGGAGCATATGTAACTTTTTGAGGATGCAAATATGTATTTCCACTAAAATCATATACAGTAATTGTCAAAAACAAGACAAGTATAAAAAAAAATGCATAGGCTGGACAATTTAATATGATTAGCCCAGCCAGGCCTCCATGTTTATATTCCTAAAGGTATCTTTTCGCCTAGGCTTTTGCACTGAGTGGGGAAGCCGGGGTCTCCGCAGCTGAACCACATTCACTTCTGCTCCGGCGACCCCCTGCTTCCAAAGATACTTACGTTTGTTGGTTATGCCAGTAGCAGCCCTAGCTGGGCAAGCAATATAGGGGATAAAAGGTCCCGGTTTTCTATTGGCCTGCATGACAAGGGACCTTTAAACATGCATGAGATACTAACAGCACCTACGGAAGTAAGTAACTCAGTAAGCAGGGAGTCCCCCAAGCGAAAATGAATGCCGTTGAGATAGCCTGCTTCCCAACTATGGGATTTGTTTCAAGGAAATTATCCATTAAATATGAAGAAAAAATAGAAAAAAAAAATTCTTATTAGGGATTTGTCATTTTTGGGCCAGTGACAATATTTATTGCATCCATGAACACACTTGTTTCTATAAAAGAAAAAAATCTACTTTCTTTACAAATCCTGTACAATTATGGATTGTGAAGTGAGGAAGCACTTATGATAAATAATAATAATAATTATATTATTTTTTGTTTTCCTATTAACTGTAGCACTACTCACAGTTTAATATGTTGTCTCCATGAGTCATAGGAAAATTATTACCTATACAAGATCACATAGAGCCACAAGTACATTTTTTATCCAGACTTCATTCTGAGATGCCACTAAAGATGGGATCAGCAGGTTTAGTTACATTTCAACTATTACTAGACTTAATTTCTTTAGGAATGTGATCTAGACTAAAGGAAGTTATTTCATATTCAAACTGCTCCAACCATCTATAATATAAAGTGTTTTCCCATTTGCATTTTAGTCCAATGAAATAATGTAAAGTGTGCAACGTGTTCCCTAGTCAGAAATATAATTTCAAGCTAAAAATCCTTGTCATTTCAATTAGTCTCACACTTTTTGCTGTGTTCTCAGTCTCACCAAAGGCTCATCTCTCCAGCCCACTGCCATCGGCTAGTAGACAGGAACAAAGCTCTGAAAGCTTATGAGAAAGGTGAAACCACAAAAGAGAAAGTTAATGGACAATCCACTTCTTTGGATCTGTCTCTTGAAGGGGGATTGAAGGTATAACCATATCCATTAAAGCTGTATTTTAGGAGCATGCAGGATCTGCTGCTATCACCACAAAGGTATGTAAGGTTGACTGAAGAGTTATTAGAATGACAAAACAATACCAAATTCCTTTTGTTATCTACCACACACACTTTATGTGGTTTAAGTAAGGGGGATTATCCTATTTAAATAAGCATTAAAAGCTTTAGGGTTTGATCAAGTCTTACTGTACATGACAGCTTTTTCTGTATGAGAAAAAAATCTTAGGATTTTTTAAAAATAAATGTGGGTCCTTAAATTTGTCATATTAGTTATTTGTAAATATTTTATTGTGATATGGGTCACATGGGAGGAATAGGGAATAGACAAAAGGTAGCATCTTGATTTTCCTTAAATGAGAAATATTGTTCTAGGAAAATATGAATTTTCATTGCTTTATGATTTTCTTTACAAGGGAATGAAAGCTCAATACCAAATGTTTAAATCGATGCAAATATTTTAACAAGTGACAAATAAAATAAATTTCTAAGCATATGTGTGCAGAAGCTACTAAAGCCAATAATCCCGAGACTCTGCCTGTGAAATAGTCGGAGAAAATGGATAAATCCCAATGCAAAACTTCACTATAACTTGCTAAGCAGATAACCATATGGAATAAAAGGCAGATAATGTTCGAAGGAACTAAATGCAGTTTTTGTAAATAGACAGAGCATTCATTGGTCTGGAAAGACAGATACCATGCTCAAAACATTAGGGTCCATGGACACTGTTTCTATATGCTATAAAGCTGCTTCTCTGTGGATATTTAGACATGTATTAAAGTTAAAGGAACCCAGTCAATCAAAATGAAAGTAACATGATGAATATGGGCTCACATCTCCCTTTAAAGGCACGTTAGGCTAAGGCCCCGCTCCCAGAGTCAGCGCACCCGCACTGCAGACAGGCGGTGCGCTGAGATACACAGACCGCGATATGTGGTCTGTAGGGAGCGGGAGCCGGAGCGGGAGGTGGGCAGGAGTGGGAGGCTTGACAGGGAGGGGGGGCGTGGCTTGAGCAGAGGGACCCGCTACTCTCCCCCCCCCTCCCTCCACGGACTCGGGCTGGAGCTGGAGCTGCTGAGGGTAACTTTAAACACACACACGCAGGCACTCATACATACATACACACACACACACAGGCAGGCAGGCACTCACGCACTCATACACACTCACGCACTCATACACACACACTCACAGACAGAGGCAGGTACTCACGCACTCGGGCACACAAATACACACACAGACAGGCACGCACACACTCAGACACACACACAGACAGGCACTCACCTGCTTTCACTCCACACTCCTCCCCGCTCCCCGAAGCCTCGCCTCCTCCCGAAGCCTCCCCTCCCCATTGGCTCACAGCCACGTCAACGCTAGGAAACACCATTCTCTTGTGTCTCCTAGCGGCTGA
Organism: Ascaphus truei; assembly: GCF_040206685.1. Lineage (NCBI taxonomy): Eukaryota > Metazoa > Chordata > Amphibia > Anura > Ascaphidae > Ascaphus > Ascaphus truei. Next base: position 393,914,066 of record NC_134486.1, on the reverse strand, counting down.
CGCGCCACAGCGTGTAGTCAGCTGTGCCCCCAGGGGCGACCGGGACCGGCTCGCGAGGATTCCCCTGCTGGTGGGGAACTCACGACATGGCCGCCCGTGCCAATGAGCGCAGCGGGACCGAGGCCTTAGGATGACACCCAGTGGTCCAATGGGACAGACAGAGAGAAGTCCATCATTGTTCCTCTAATAATGCACTTTATCGAAATTGGGAATGGAAATTATTTTTCTTCATTTTAACGGGTATCCTCAAAGCTAATGAAATGCAAAAATATCTTCCGTTCATTAAAATAGCAGCGCTATTAACGGGGATTTTCCAATCCCAGAGACGCGTTCTCTTATACACTGCACATGTGAATTGGTCAAACTTTAACGCCCGTTATTATCGCATGCGATAAAGACTAATTTATGATGTGCATTACCAAAAGCTAATGCAAACATTATTATAATATTGGGAAATGTAACTGTAACAGTGTTTCCCCCACCCCATGGGAGATTCTGCTATTACTGTGTGTGTGGTACATGCTACCTATTGGTAAGCAGGAGGACTGAGTCGCCCGCTGATGTTTATGGGAACACACGACAGGTTTTTAGAATACATACCCAGCATAGTTCTCTAGCAGTGCAGCGCATCCATCTGCCGCAGGCTCCAGATGTATGAAGGCGATCTCCTAAGATACAGTAGGAACAATCCCTCTCCTTCCCCAGTAAGAACATAAACCAGGCAGGAGGTATATGGATCAGGAACAGTTTACTCTGTTCTGCTCAATGCAGTCACAGCGGGCCTCTGCCCTATGCAGTCTCTGGTGATATATCCAGCTGTAAGATGGTCCCTGGACCTACACTACGGGTCAAGGGCCCCTGCAGTAGTCCTTGCTATTCCCTGATCCTTTATAAGGATCAGGGGAAAGGTGCACACTCACTCTCCCCCGAGGGGAAGAGGAACAGCAGACATACCGAGCAATACACTGCTCACAATCCGGTGCTCCAGAGTACTCCTCATTAGTATAGTTAAAATAAATGTCATGTAATAAAGTTCCTTTTGCCACATCATTAGGAGAAACAGTCCATACACATGAATAGCGGTATTATATTAACCCCGTAGTGTTGGGGATAAATTTCTTACTCACGGCTTGAAGAAGGGTGGCGCGCATGCAGACCCGCAGATCTGCAACTCCGTGCGTCCCCATTTAACCGGTATGAAGATGTCTTTAAAGTGCAGCAACAACTGGCATATTAGAAAGCACAATGATGTTGAGCTGGAAAACACTTACAAACCACTGAACCGTCTCCTATTCAAGCGTGCTTCCAGGCGAAATCAATGTTGAAGATAGACGTTCCAATCCAAAGGGAAGAGGAACAGGAAAGGCCAGTATTCAGGCAACCTGTGTGTGACCTGCCTCTCTCAAGTGGGAATAGGCACTCACTAAATTTGGGTGACACTCTCCTTAAATACAGCCAGGAGGAGGGCACCAGGTCTGACCTAGGATTGTGTGAACCCAGGCCTGGTTCCACCTCCCCCCATGTCACTCAAGGGGAAAACCCATGATAAGTACTGGCAGGTCTGGTCTTACCAGGGCTTACTGCCAGTTACGTTAGACTGGTAGCCAAGAATCAGTCCTGACTACATAACATTAACACTTCTTATCTTTTTAAATTGTCTATAGTGTCCTTTCTTCATTTATTCTAATTGTACATTTCTGCCCTTCTATATTACTGTTGGAAGCACTATCATACACCCAGGATCACAAGCACGCTGCCCAGGTATCACATTTGACTTCTCCCTTACATTTGTCTCTCACATTCGCAATGTAGCTCAAACCTGTTAGCTTTTCCTCCGTAACATTGCAAAGGTACACCCTTTTCTCTGTTGCTCTACTGCTAAAACTCTAATGCAGGCCCTCATTCTTTCCCATCTCGGCTATTGTAACCTTCTGCTGTCTGCCTTTCTGCCTCTCCCCTTCAATCTAGCCTAAACTCTACTGCTAGAATCACTTCACTCTCTTGTAAATATGCCTCAGCGTCTCTCCAGCTGAAATGCCTCTCCTGGCTTCCAATTAAATTCCATAACACACACACAAAATTCTCCTTCTCACTTTTAAGGCGATATACTCTTCTGCCTCTCCTTACATCTCAGCCCTAATTTCTCGCTATACGTCATCCCAACCTTATGTTCTGCTCAAGGATATCTTCTGTCTACCCCTTTTGTATTTAAAGCCCTCACACCAAAACATTCCTCACTCACTGGTCCACACCTCTGGAATGTCCTTCCTCTCAATATCCACCTAGCTCCCTCAATCTACGTTTAAGACGTATCTTAAACACACCTCTTTAACAAAGCATATGAGTAGCTCTGTGGCTGAAACTATACACCTCATACATCGACCTTGGCCCCTTTCTGACACACTTACCAGAACACCCTCCTACTGTCTCTGTATGTTTTTCCTACTTACTGATTACAGTGTAAGCTCTTCGGGGCAGGGACACCTTTTCCTAATGTTATTTTTATGTCTGAAGCGCTTATTCCCATTATCTGTTATAATATTATGTAACGTGTATTACTGCTGTAAAGCACTATGTACATAAATGGCGATATATAAAAAAAGATATTCATACATAACTTAAAATTAAATATTAATTAATATTGTTGAGGTATGTATGGATATTCATTATTGTACACTCATACTTAATCTAGTCATATTATATTATATACAGTACCATATTAGTTCACACAAACATACCACTTTCAATCACTAAAAACTATGATACAGTTTATGATGTGTTTCAGACATTTCTATGTGTAAGGAATTGGGGAACGCGTTCCTGTGGTGCGCTCCCTCCTTATCTGCAGCTTCAGGAATGTCTGCGGACATCACCACGTGCGCACGCACGGAGAGGCATTCATGACCTCACTGTGACTGGCCCCACCTCCCGTTCATGTGACGGCGTGTGTACCACTCCCTAGCTGCGTGTCAATACCCACTGATCTCCTAATCACTCCCACCTGTTTCCTGCGCCACTCCCTAGCTGCATATCACCATTCTCTAATGACCTAATCACTCCCACCTGTCTCCTACACCACTCCACCTATCCCTGCCTCAGCTGAGGCCTCACCTCTGTTCCGCCCCTCTGCCTATTGGATCTGTTCACCTATATATGCTCAGTTCTGCCACTGGCACTTTGGCTGAGCATAGTTCTTTGTAGCCTTGCTGTTCCCGCGTTCCTTGCCTTGCCTTGTCCTGTGTTCCCTTGCCATGCTTTCAGATTGATCTCCTGTGTACCGACCCAGCTTAACCCTTGGACTCCGCACCTCTGGCTCCCTGACCCCGTCTTACCACTGAACTTCCGCATCTCTCCAACCCTGACCACGGCACTCAGACTTCTACTATCCTACTGGCTTTAACCCCTGGACCACGGCAATCTGACTTCTACTATCCCACTGGCTCCAACCACTGACCTTGTCAAGTATCAGGACTGTTCTTATAACTCTAATCCTGACCCGGATACCTTGACCATCCACTCTCCAGATGTGCCCTCATTGTTGTGGGTGGCATTTATACTATTCCCACCTCAGTACCAGGGACCAGCCTTGTTCGTGGTAAGCACAAGCGTTACAATATGATCTCTAATATATATCTTTGTATCACACATGTAGCTGTTTGTAATGAAAGGATTACGTCCTATACTTATTACATTGCTTTTAGTCTATTCCCAGAAAAAAACCTCAATGATAATCAGGATCTGGATGTTGGCAACGCCAGCTTCTAAATATTATAGCGGTATTCCCATGCACTACAATGAAAAGAGGCCCGAGAATCTCCGTTCTTGCGTAAACTCATCATTATCATATCAATTGAAAATGTGTAAGCAAAACATCTGTTAAAATGTATAGATCCGCTATTTTCCAGGTGAATGTGATAACATTTTAATGATAAGCTCCATTGGGGACACGCGTTACGGGTATCGATACGTAAAATGGCTACAACGTAACACTAAAACTGTAAGGAACTTCTGTGGATATACCCCAAGAAGTGACGATGGGGCTCGGTTTATACAAGACATTTGTGTATCCAACTTTATGAGGAAGTAACTTGGGTACATGCAAACTCTGCTGTTATGCAATGCATAACACATGTTAAACCTGTGAAAGAAGTACAACTGGACAACTTCATGTCATTCTGCCTCGCAACTCCATGGAGTCCATATTCAGCATGAAATAACATTTTAGACTAAAATCCTTATTCATTATTCTCTTGTGAGTGTGAACATATTTTGTCTTGTTATATTTTATTTATTACACCTACAGACGAGCCAACGAGTATTCTAAAACTTGCCTTAAACTTGCCTTAAACTAGCCGGGTACATGCTGGGTACATTTCAGTGACATTTCTGCAGAGGCTAATGGCCCATCGGATTAACACAGCAGGGGTTCCTGGCTGTCCCATTCAGTTTGAATGGGACTGCCAGGGACCCCCACTGTTAATCCAATGGGCCATTAGTCTGTCTGCAGAAATGTGTGAAATGTTGCAGCATGCACCCAGCATGCACCCAGCATATACCCAGCATATAAACAGCATGTTCCTGGGTCTTTTTGGAGATTGCCCCAGGTTTGTTTTAGAATAATCGTCGGCACTACAGTACATTACTGTTGTGATGTTTGGTTTTGTGCTGTTATGTTTTTCCTGCCAGTCTATATCTATAAGACATTAAGGTTCTTAGTATATATAGTAGTATATTAGTAATATATATTATACAGTAATATTAGTATATACTCTATTATATATATACTAATATATATTATAGAGTAATATTATTATATACTCTATAATATATATATTTGAATAAATTTGTTAGGCAACTCACTCTTAAACGGTTCTTTTTGAACAGAGATGCTCTGACTAAGAAAATACCATGCAGAACCAGACCACTTATTCTAACACTGTCGTATCTGACCATTTTAAACATTCACTTTTAAAAGAAAAAGCCACTTTTAACCTTAGTGGATGTAGGGGTCAATACTTACAGGTATTTCAACAACTTATACAAGGGGACTTTGAACAGATGACGAAACACCACACGAAATGTAATGATAACCTTAATACAAGAGAAAGGGAGGCACTTAAAAAGCTTACAGAGGATAGATCTTTTGTGTGCATGCAGGCCGACAAAGGATGAGGAGTAGTTATCATCGACGCTGAATACTATCTACAAGAAGCTAATAGAATTCTGACTGATCAAACGACTTATGAATGTCTTAAGAGTGACCCGACAAAGAAATTTAGAGACAAATTTGTATTTCTATTAAATAGAGGCAAAACATTAGGCATTTTAAATGAGAAAGACTACAACTATCTTAATATACAGAATCCAATCATGGCTATTTTGTATTTTTTGCCTAAAATAAACAAAAACCTGATGTCACCACCCGAAAGACCGATTATCTCTGGGATAGGGTGTCTCACGTCCAATTTATCTCAATACATTGATATTTATCTCCAACAATATGTAGTGCATGCGAGATCCTATCTCAGAGATACAATGAACATTCTAGATCAGTTGTCCAAGGTAGCCTGAATTCATTATGGTATCCTGTGACGTCACGTCACTATATACCATTATCGATCTTGATGACGACTGTGAGGCAGTTAAAAGAATCTTCGATGACCATGAAGATTTGCCTGATGGGCAGAAATTGTTTTTGTTCGATGCAATCATGTTCATTTTACAACACAATGTTTTAAATTTCAATGGTAATCATTATTTACAGTGGCGGGGCACCGCCATGGGGAGCAGGTTTGCGCCTAGTTACGCGAACTTATTCATGGGCATGTGGGAAAAGGATAGACTCTGGTCAACCCACGTGTTGGCCCTCTGGTGCCGCTTCATAGATGATGTGTTTTCATTTGGCAAGAAAGTGACCATGACCTTCACCGTTATTTTGAGTACATTAATGATAACAATTTAAATTTGTTGTTCACTTCTCTGAATCATTACACTTCTTGGACTTAACCATTTACATTGAGGAAGGCCAGCTGAAAACTAAGACCTTCTTCAAAATGGTCAACTCAAACAATTCCCTTAGGAGGGATAGTTGCCATCACCATAAATGGTTGGACAACATTCCACCAGGGCAGTTAAGACATCTCCGGCGGAACTGCACAGATGTTATAGTCTACAAAGAAAAAGCAGAGGTTTTAAAGAAACGTTTTATAGAAAGAAAATATGATAAACCTTTACTAGAGACATCTATTAATCAGACCAGCCAAATAGAGAGAGCACAATTATTCAAAACAAAGAACAAAAAGGAATTTGGAGTTTATGAGGTTCCCTTCATTACCAAATATAACCATGATTTTAATAAGATAAAAAGGATAATTCAACGCCATTGACATATACTACAACAAGATCAAATCTTTAAAAAAATCATCTTCCGAAGAGTCCGAGAATTATTTTTAAAAGAGCAGCCAATTTAAAAATGCGACTAGCTCCGAGTATGTTTAGAACACCAGTTGTTTCCGAATTTTCCAATTGGCTTCCGAAGCCCATCGGTTTCTTTAAATGCACAAAATGTAAAGCCTGCACGGTCAAAGATCAATTCAAATAAATTGTCACAGGTAAAAATTTCAAGACGAAACAGTTCATCAACTGTAAGACTTCTTTTGTGGTCTATTTGCTCCAGTGCCCGTGCGGCCTACAATATGCGGGACACACCAGTAGGTCTTTTAGAGTGCGAGTACTGGAGCATCTGGGAAACATCAGAAGAGAATTGATAGCACATAGTGTTTCTAAACATTTTTTACAAAAACATAATAGCGACCCGAAAGGCTTGGTCTACTGTGCCATTTAACATTTCCCCATCAAATGGCGGTTGGGGGGCGACAGATATTTAAGCTTGGCGTGCAGAGAAACGTTTTGGATTTACAGACTTTAAACCTTGACTCCATCTGGTTTGAATATTGACATTGATTTAAGAGCATTCATTTAGTGGCCATGAGATTGTTGTGCATCCGTAGCTTTCATTACTTATAGGGAATATTGTTGAGATTTTCCTTTCTTCTTTTTCTTTTCTCAGATTAATCTTCAATCGGCGCATTGTTTGCTTTTAGTGTAGTACCACATATTTTATAGAAAATTACTGTTCATTTAAGTCTAATTATTACATTTATGATCTGTAACTATGTATTTATATGTGTATCGCCTGTCAGTTCACATTAGTATTGTTCCCAACATGTAGTCTTAGGTTGTTGTAACCATAGGGATTATTTCAGATCACTTGTTATCGAGTCATTTAAATGTATCTTATTATGTGAACAGCAGGTGTATAGAACTGTGATTCGTCGTATTTTCTATTTGTACCATGTTTCGTTGGTTAAAAATTTGACATTTTAAAAAAATCACATTGATATGGTTTTAAATTACTCATCTGAAGGATTGGCCCTTATTTTAATAACTTTTCTAGTCAAATGGTTGGTAGTCTTTTATCATTATTTTTATTCTTATATTTTACTATTTATGGTAATATTATATTTTAGTTATTTTTACTAGTGTTATCATTGAGTTCGAGGTGTATCAGTGTTTAACAACCTCTTCTTTTCCAACAAACTTCACTGTTTGTAAATACGGGTTACCTTTTAACTAACCCCTAATTAACACTGATCTGAATCTTCACATTTGTCATTATTTTTTAATCTGTTGTCTGAAGTTCATCTGCCATGTTTACTAGTGCCCAGGAATATTGAATGTTTTTTAAGACTTTGTGTACTACAGATGTTGACGTGTGTTGATCTTAAATTAAGCTTTGTCAGTGCATTTCTGTAGTTATGACACTCACAGTTGAATTGCAATTTATGTGTTTAAAATTAGAATCATTTTTAATAGACATTTTCAAGATATTTTATTCATATGATCTGTATATTGATTTATATCATAAGGGAATTGATCATTATAAATTGTAATTCCTACATAATAGTTTACATTGAATTATGTTTTAATTTAATTATTGTATTTTGTGCAAAGCAGCACTTTTACCTCAAACAGTACATGGGGCCCAATTAGGTTAACCACCAAGGGATCTTTTCAACCCTTTGTCCACTTTACAATTGAAATAATTGGTGGCAATTAAGATTCAAGGGTATAAAAGGAAGCCTTCACCCAGCAGCCCACATGAACCTGAGGAAGCACTGTAGTTTTGCGAAATGCGATGTTTTATTGTGGGAGACGGAGTCATTTTGTCCCCTATCAGCCACCATAGTCTTCTGGAATCCCTCGACTCTAGTCCCACTCACCGGACACGGAAGTGGGAGTGTTCTATATCTGTGTGGAACGTAGAGCTGAGAGGAGCTGTATGTCAGTGTACTATTATTCTATGCTGTTTAATAAATCATTTTTTTTACAATTCTGGTTGTTTATTGTTTATTGTTGTATACTTGGAGGATGGAGAGTGACTGCTCCTTTATCATATTCAAAGATAAGAGAGACGACAGAAGATTCCTGTCAAGACATTGTTGGGAACTCCACTCACATATGGCCGTGTGAGTAATATTAATTGTTATATCCATCCGTATCATATTCCCCATCCCTCTCTTCCCCTTACCCCTCCCATTTTCCCCCTTGCATGCCATTGTGCTGCCAATGTATCCCAACCACTGTGAACAGCTTGTATCTTTAACCATTTCAATTGGTACATTATTTTAATTGTACTTATTATCTTTTCTTTTTGCGCTCTACCACCTTTGTGACACAATACTATTTGAGGATCAAGGAAAGATCTGTTTCCGGCTGAGCAGCATCACAGATTTGGGCCAAAATATTACCATTTGTTTGGTGTGTCCTTTACATGTGTATATTGTACCATTATGTAAGGAATCCGCTCCTGGGTTTGGCTGAAACATATTCCTTACAGAACTATGCAGCTTCTAGACAACTCCCCTTGGATCTGCAATCAGTATCACTTGTGCTCCTGCAATCACTGCAGCCTGGATGCCTCCTGTGCAGCTCTGTCTCTGTGCTCCATTATTGGAGGAATTCCCTCACACCCCTTTCCTTTGGTTGGCTCCCCGCCCTTCTTATACTAGGCTTTCCCTTTCCCTCACTGCTGAACATAGACTTTCTCAAGTAACTGTGCTTGCCACAGCACCTCTGTTTGGCCTGCCTTGGCCTTCTTGCCTTAGCTCTCAGTTTCTGGCAGACTCCGCCGCGTTGAAGCGGTTACACTGAAGCCCTCAGTGTTTCTTGTCCTGTCTGCAGTTCCTGTTCCCAGTGACCTTTCAGTGGCCCCCACTACTCTCAGCTTTACCCGGCTAGGGGTAGCTGTTCTGTGCTGAAGTGCTGAATCCTCTGTGCTACTCCTTCTGCAATCTTCCTTCTTCCTGTTGCCTCCACTAATCATAGCTGTACCCGGCTAGGGGGAGCTGTTCTGTGCTGAAGCAATGGATTCCCAGTTCCTGTTTCCTGCTCTCTGTGCTGAAGTGGCGCAGTTCCTGCTCTCTACACTGAAACAGCACAGTTCCAGTGTCCAGCTCTCTATGCTGAAGTCGTAGTTCCAGTTTCCGGCTCTCTACGCTGAAGTGGTAGTTCCAGTTCCTGCTCTCTACGCTGAAGCGACTTCAACCTTGTTTTCCTGATGTTGACCTCAGCTCGTGACCATGACCTCCGCTCCTGTGCCGCCTACCCTGACCCTGGCTTGTCTACCGATTACCCTGCCTTCTCCAGTCCTGACCCTGCTACGTTTGACCATGGAATTCGCAACCCAGATCCGGCTTCGTGGTCTAAGGTCGGTGTATATCTATCCCCACCTCAGCCCTGCGGTTCGGTCCAGGTTTGTGGTGAGCATAACCGTTACATTATGTTCAGCTCAACAAACATGAACCCCGCTGAGGTGGGTTTAGGCCAGTGCCTCTCTGAAAGACTGCCATTGTCTGAAAACCCGGCCCTGTCTTAAAACCCAGCCCTGCCTGAAACCCTTCCCCTGTGGGACAAAAAGACTCAGTCTGGAAGATGGTTCACACGCTCATACCAGAGCGTGAGACAGATGGATCGCCCTCAGGCCAGCTACGCTGCCCTGTCACAGTCCATCATCGCTGAAAAGCCTCCCACTAAACCCCCTTTTTCTTGTGATCCCCAAGCTGATCTTGCATGTCAGCAGCCTAAAGAAGAAATTTCCCCTTTCCCTGACTTAAATGTTATGCCTGTTTTAACCCTTGCTAGTTCTAAAACCCTTGATTTCAAGGCATATTTAGCCCTCTCTGATTCTCCTGCCATGTCTGAGCTCCCCATGACTGACCCTAAGGCCCCTGCTACTTGGGCCCCTGAGACCTTTTCCAAAATGCAGGCCCGGGTTGAAAGAACTCTCGCCCTAGCCATGAGCCAGTACACTAAAGTCCCTTTCGCTAAACCCTCTGCTACACCTATGGTAACCACTTCTGTTTCTTAGTCATTTGAAATTCCTGCCTTCATCTCTAAACCTTTTAATTTAGAGCCCCCAGACAGCTATTGGTTCCCCTGTTGTTGCTTCTCAATCTACCACTTCAGAGATCAGCTTATCTGTCTCTGATTCCCTTGCCAAACCTGAGCTCCCTGTCACTGCATCTAAGGATTCTCGAGCACTTCCTTTGTTAACCTGTGCTACTGCTAAAACTCCTGATGTAAAAGCAGGCCTCCCTTTCTCTAACTCCCCTGTAGTATGTGATATGCCTATCACTAATGTTAAAGAGTACCCTCTCTGATATAGAGAGATAACAAATGACACAGATAGAACACAGACAATAATTCCCTGGCGCACTATCAGATAATAAACCTGACGAATCGGAGTAGTCCCATGAATCAAAAGATGGTATAAAGAAGATCCACAGTCCACAATGTCCCGTTCTTTTACACAGAATGCTGGTCTGAAAATACAAATAAAACAACCATTGCGCAGTACCCTATGGTCAGTATTCCAAGACCCCACCGTTGCTATCTACTTACTTAAAAATAGATAAGAATGGGCCTCAAAAGGTTTCTTTAAGTCCCCCCACGATTGGCTCTGACTGATTCCTGCTGCTGGTATCTCGCTTTACACTTCAAGCATCAGCATCACCATACCGATTGGGAACAGAAAGGTGCACCAATAGTATAGCACTATAACATTTATTGTTAAAAATGAGAAGCATAAAAACATGCACTCACATGCGAGAATGCCCTATGTGTGTCCTACAACGTGCAGTCCGCTTCACATGGGAGGATGCCGAGGGATTGCAGGGGGAGGCTGGAGCCGGCGTGGATCCCCGCTTCGTGGCCGCGACTCGGAGCGCCTAGTCCCTCCTCCGATGACGTTCCCCGTCAATCAACCTCCTTTCCTTCCACAGGGTCTGCACGTTGCAGCACGTTCAACAAGCTCCACCCTACGCGCGTTTCGTGACTCTGACGTCACTTCTTCAGGGGTAATGGAGCTGTGGGGGCACTTGAGGTATTTTATACCCTTATGCAAAGCTGACAGGGAGTTCCCATTAGTTGAATGTCTGATTGGGAACTCCTATTAATTGTCCACTTGTTGGCTGATACCTGGCAATTCGTGTGTTTAGCAGGTTTAACCACTTCATGCCTGGACAGCCAATTGCACTAGATGATTACATTCTAGCATGCTGTAAAACACTTTACAAAAAATTATTTTATACATCAGTATCATAAAAACCATAATAAAACTCTATAAATTGTAGAAATAAAAAGTAATTAGCAACCTTGTGGCTTATTATTCAATGTGCGAGATAGCTATTTGTATTAATCACTGTTGCTAACAGCATAAAGGACCCAGAGGTGGAAAGAGATTATTTGCATAGCAAAAAAACAAAAACAGATAACCTGGTTATGCAATATTCAACATCAGCAGCCACATACCTAACTGTCCCTCAAAAATGCTGCCAGGTCAAATTCGATGTTTAATCCTCTCGGGGTTAAGGTTTTGAGGGTATATATCCAGTAGCTTTCGCGTCTGGATATAAGATTGATTTTATCACCCCCCCTCCAATTCTGCTTGGGGCAGTCAATCCCTTTACAGATTAACCCTTCCGGATTTTGTCCATGTTTATTTTTAAAGTGACTGGAGACACTATGTGTCTCCAGACCCCTTTTTATATTATAAACATGTTCTGCAAGACGTCGTTTCAATGGTCTACCTGTTCGCCCTACATATTGTAGTCCACAAGGGCACTCTAACAGGTAGACCACAAAAGGAGTCTTGCAGGAAATGAACGATTTGATGGGAAATCTGACACCTGTAACATTGGATTGAAAATGTTTGCATTTACTGCTGTACCTACAGCCAATACATTTGTCACATGTAAAGTATCCGTCCAATCCGCTGATCACATGCTTTTAGTTTAAATTTTCCTCACTACCCTCTCTGATATGTCTGAGTTTCCTGCCACTGTATCTAAAGCTCCAGTTTCAGAGTTAATGTTATCTTTGTCAAAGTTTCTTAATCATGTTGCAGTACCTAGCAGAAACTCTCACACACTCATTTCAGAGACCAGTGTACCACTCTCGGATTCTTGTGCTGTACCGAGTGTGAACACTGCTGCTTCTCAGACATCCATTTCTGGAACAAATATATCCTTCACTGACTGTTCTGCAGGTCCTGTTATAACCATGGATGACTATAAAATTCCCACAGCAAAGAATTGTTCTTCTCTCCCTATTCCCCCCACAGTACCTCATGCAACCTCTGAGTCTGGGATTCCCACTCCTCAGACAATACATCTCACAGAGACATCTCACTGACTCATCCACAGTATTTGAGGTACCCGCTACAGACTGCATGACTGCTACTGCAAACTCAGGGTTACCTCCCAGGGAGGTTTCTGTCATACCGAATGTATCTACTGATTCAAAGGACCCTGTGTTCAAAACAGAGTTATTCTGCACTGTTTCCTCTACAGTATCACGTGAAGTCATTGAGTCTGGGACTTCCTCTCCTAAGTCAAGTTTGTGTTGTCCTACTTCTTCCTCATTGCTTGAAGTACCCAGTTCTAACTCCAAGACTTCCGTTCCTAAGTCAGGCTTACCGCTCACCCAACTTCCCGCTGTACTGGATAAAATCTATATTGATCAAAGCTCTCTCACTTTACTAGCAGATTCTTTACCCGTGGGTTCCTGTGTGGTGCCTGATGTGTTCCCTCTGGACTCCTTTTCATCATCGTCAAAGACTGAAATATCCCCATTGAACTTCCTTGTCTTGCCTGAGGTGCCTGTCCCTGCTTCTTGTGCTCCTACTATGGGCACAGGCATGCTTTACTTTGCTAGTTCTTTGGTGTCTACAGCGTCCTCTATATTCTACAATATATAATATATTATATATATAATATATATATATATATATATATATATGAAGCGGCTTTAATTTAATTTTTATTTACCAGTGTGTGGGAGCAGGAGGTTTCCAGAGATGAAACACATGTATTTCATACCTGGGAACCCCCTGCTCCTGAGATACAGGCCCTGGTATCTCCTCCAGTATCTAAATCCCATGGTCACATTACATGGACAATTTAAATATGGCAGTGATACCAGCACCCAATGCCCCATATCAGGCCTCTAACTCAGGAATCAGGGGATCCCTGAGGCAGCAATCAAAGCAGTTCAGCTCAGGAGACCCCATGCTCCCGCACACTATTAATAAAATTTACATTAAAGCAGCTTCATTATCTTAGCGGATAGCCGCTAAGGCAATGAAGGGGTTAAGGCACAATAGCAGGTTTATTGGGGTCAATTGCCCCCAATAAACATTGCACTATCTACTACCCACCAATACACAACTACCCACCTCCTGTGCCCCCAACAACTCCTATAGCCCCCAAAACACATAAAAGCTATTTTTTGTTTTTATGCACAGAAATTATACCAGAGGTTGGTGAGGGACCTCAGGTGGTCCCCGCGGTTGTTTGGGGGCCCTTGGGTAGTTCCCGTGGGTGGTCCCCATGGGTGTCCGGGGGTGTCCGGGTGGTTCCCATGGGTATCCGGGGTCCTCAGGTTGTCTCCACGGGTCTCCGGGAGGCTCTGCTGGCCTGCGGTACCAATCCTGTACCTAACAAAATATATATATACATACATTCAAATAAATACAACCCCCCCCCCAATACATATAGTACAGGAATGAGCAACATTTCTATTATCAAGATATGGATAATAGTGTGTTTGCCCATTTAAAATAAAATATTAAACAGCAGAAATAAAGTAAATAAAACTTGCACTTACTGCTGCCAGTCTGACATGATGAAGGCCAGGATTTAACACTATAGCAATAAATGGTGGGAAAAAATAAACCAGGCCCAAAACTAAAAACATTACATAGAAAAATAAACACATATAGTATGGGCATGATTTAACACTATGGCAGTCAATGGTCAACCTACCTAAAAAATAAACAACCACCAACAATATCCAATACAATCAAAACAATCACCAAATAAACAACAATAAACAAGTAAACACCACAAACGTACCAGCAAACAATTAAGCAACTACCAAAAAAAACCTGAATTAACAATTAAAACACCAAAAAAATCAATAAATAAAAGAAAACTCCAAATAAACACCATTATTAAAAATCAAAACACCAAAAATAAACCACAATTAAAAATAAACAACAAAAAACAACAGAAATAAACATTTGAAAACACCACAAAAATTCCCATCATTAAAAATCAAAACACGAAATAAATAGCAGAAATATTTCAAAGCAAAGAACAAAATTACATTTAGAAGAAATTCAAGCAAGCATTTGCCAAAAAAAAAAGCATTTCATGTCACTATATTTATGTACAGCCCTAAAGGGGCATACATAATACATTGGCAATAAAAAAATTACAATAAAAAAAAAATACAATGAAAAAACCTGTAAAAAAAAACAACATACATTCAATGTTTTTTCTAACCTTTAGATGTCTTCACCCTCCAATTCCAGGGGTCTCAGCAAGCTCTCGAACAATTCCACGATCCAAAACAGCAACGGGCCTCAGGTAAAGTCCAAGGTCCTTTTCTTCTTTCTTTATCTGTTAATTGTAATCCATTTGGGGGTCTTTAATCTTCTTCTGTAGCTTCATCTTCTGTATCTTCATCTTCATCTATCTTCATCTGTAACGCCATTGTAATCCTATTGGGGAGGAGGTCATCACTGTTGTTTTCTTTTTAATTGTGGTTTATTTTTGGTCTTTTACTTTTTAATAATGGTGTTTATTTGGAGTTTTCTTTTATTTATTGATTTTATTGGTGTTTTAATTTTAAATTCTGGTGTGTATTTGGTATTTGCTTAATTGATTGCTGGTAATGTTGTGGTGTTTACTTGTTTATTGTTGTTTATTTGGTGATTGTTTTGATTGCATTGGATATTGTTGGTGGTTGTTAATTTTTTAGGTTGACCATTGACTGCCATAGTGTTAAATCATGCCCCTATTATATGGGCATGATGTACCCACTATGCCAATCAATTGGTTTCCTGGCATTTGTAATGTGTTTATTTTTCTATGTAATGTGTTTTATTTTGGGCCTGTTTTTTTTATTTTTGTTCTTCACCGTTTATTGCTATAGTGATAAATCATGCCCATGTTATATGGGCATGACGTACCCACTGTACCAATGAATGGGTGGAGGGTGGAGATAGTTGCCTGGGGAGGGTGGTTAGGCCTCCTGGGTGGGTAGTGGGGGAAGGTGGGTTAACCAGTTAAATAGCCCCACACCTCTGGAATGCCCTTCCCCTCAGTACCCGACTAGCACCCTTTCTATCCACCTTTAAGACCCACCTTAAGACACACTTGCTTAAAGAAGCATATGAATAGCACTGTGGATATTCTAAACACGATACATAATGCTTGGCCCCCTGCAGACGCACTTACCAGAACTCCCTCCTACTGTCTCTGTACGTTCTCCCTACCTACCAATTAGACTGTAAGCTCCTCGGGGCAGGGACTCCTCTTCCGAAATGTTACTTTTATGTCTAAAGCACTTATTCCCATGATCTGTTATTTATATTATCTGTTATTTATTTGATTACCACATGTATTACTACTGTGAAGCGCTATGTACACTAATGGCGCTATATAAATAAAGACATACAATACAATACAATTAATATAGCGGTTACTAACCGCTAAGGTGATTAAGTGTTAGGGGCCATCAGGTTGTATTTGTATTGTATTGTTGATGCCCACGGAGGACATGGACGGTGATGAGGATGAGGATGGCCTTCATAATGTCAAGCTGGCAGGGGTAAGTACAAGTTTTATTTTATTTCTGCTGGTTAATGTTTTATTTTAAATGGGTAAATGCACTATAATCCATATCTGGATAATAGTAATTTTGCCTATTAGGTGTATTTATTTCAAAGTATTAGACAATTTTTTTTGTGCATAGGATTTGTACTGCAGGCCAGCGGGGACACCCCAAGGGCCCCCAGACACCCGTGAGAACCACCTGAGGACCCCCGGTCACCTGTGGGGACCACCAGAGGACCCCGGACACCCGCAGGGACCACCCAGAAACCCCCTCTAGCTTCTTGTTTTAATGCTGTGCAGAAAGAAAGAAAAATTACTTTTATGCATGTCTCCATCTCTTTTGCGCCAGCCTTTAGCTGGTGAAAAGAAGTAGCAAGCTTTTACAGTACAAACACAAATCACTGCTTTGTGAATAGCAGTTACTGGCAAAAAAACGGTAGGTTTGCCTTTTTTTGACTTATCGTATGACTTTTTTCCACTGACTGTTTATGGGTGATAAAAAGCCATTATAGCGTGATACTGCACTGTTATCACTGCTTTGTGGATAGCAGAGCAGGCAGTATCGAGCTATAAGGGCATTTATCGTACTTTTAACCACTTATCACTGCTTTGTGAATAAGACTGATGTGAATTTTGAGTGTAAAGGTGGAAGCAGGTTTCAAACTTGTTTGTGTGGCAAAGAAGGTCAATCCTACGGAGTCATCTCTCTTTGACTCCATATTTCTCCCTTCATTTACCACCAACAACAATATCTCCAAATCAGGCAGATAATCAAAGTCATTAAGATACATCCAATTATTTCCCTATCTGGGCAAGCTGATTGCCTCTGGAAAAAGAAATAACATTCATTTTCTAGCAAAGAGATGAACAGATTTAACCCAATCAAGTGCTTTGTAACACAGAAATATCATTCTTAATAAGGGTAACCCCATAGAAAATAATAACTGTGTAATTACCCTTACATGCGACGGGAGTGGGGGGGTTACATCCATCTTCCCTTGCATAGATCCCAGTTTGCTTCTTCAGCTTCCCCTCGTCCATCTATTGCAGAGGTGGGCAACTCCTGTCCTCAAGGGCCACCAACAGCACAGGTTTTCAGATATCCCTGCTTCAGCACAGGTGGCTCAGTCAAAGACTGAGCCACTGATTGAGCACCTGTGCTGAAGCAGAGAGGTCCAGAAAACCTGACCTGTTGGTGGCCATTGAGGAATGGAGTTGCCCACCATCGTTCTTTGGTTGGAGGTTAAAACAAGACAGATTTCAATGACATCTACTTCACGAGGAACCCTCAGAATCCTGGAAACATGACTGGTTAAGGGCTTTATAGACATTTAAATGATAATGAAAAGGTTTACTTTCCAGCATTTAATAATAATAATAATAATATATTGATGTGAGCCCAACTTGAATGCGAGCACTAGTATGAACCTATAAGATCACCTAGAGAAATGTTTCGCATGTACCATATTTCTCCTTCCCAATCAGACATACATTTCTCTTATTCTCTTACATTGACCATTGCTTATGTTATCAAAAGATAATATTCTTGCTGCTCCCATTCCCCCTTCTCAATAGATACGAGTTAGCCAGACTTCAGTTACAGAATGAGTTCTATCTTAGATGTTAGGAAGCTGTTGGGAGATCTCTGTTTTCTTGGCTTTACATAAAATTTTCAATGTGCATCTCAATAAATCAGAATTACATTTCCCGGCCGCCTGCATGAAAGAAGGTTACAGATGCTTTGAAAATATAGAATGTCCTCAACGTATCTCTCCGCTTTATCACATTGATTATTTTATGTCACAAGGCAGGCATTTTTTTTCACGGTGCTCATGTGTAAATATGTTTTATACTATACTTTAGTTTCTTATTTTTTTTCCAACAAACAAAGATGTGTCCCTAATGGGAAATCCAAAAAAAAAAACAGCCTTAGGAAGATTCACTGTGTATTACCTAATATAGCAACATTGATAGAGCCTTAGCTAGATATAAGTACTCTTGAAACAAAATTGCATGGCTTTTATTTAAGAAAAAAAAAACAACAACAACAATGCTATGGGTAGATTAACCATTCTTCAGCTTATGTCTCCTGCCTGGAGCCCTATGGGACATTGATGTCCTTGGAAGAATGGCAGAAGGAAATGCCAGGGGCCAATTGCTGATATTATCATTCACACATCAAATTTGTTACACCACTTTATCGGTCACAGGGAAAGCAATTATAGTGCAGTTCAATTTTACGCTCAATGGTTGAACTGGGGATCAAAGTCAGTTTTTCTGTTTAAAATGCTTTAACCTTTTTATTAGTTATTTATAATAACAAAGCAACACCTTCTCCCTCACTAAAACATATCATGTATATTTTTTAAAAGAGGACAAGCAAACGCTTTTCATTCTTGAAATGGAATCATACAG
The DNA here is from genome assembly GCF_040206685.1 of Ascaphus truei. Lineage (NCBI taxonomy): Eukaryota > Metazoa > Chordata > Amphibia > Anura > Ascaphidae > Ascaphus > Ascaphus truei. The sequence continues at coordinate 393,895,410 of NC_134486.1, read as the reverse complement.
TAGCATTGTTTTCTTCCTATACAGAAAAATGACAGCGAGTTAAAACTGACACTGCGCTATACGTTTTCGCTTTCATTTTCTTTACCTTGTTAAAAAGAATACATCTCCCAGATACCAGTATAGAACTACAGAATTAATGTTGGAAAAGTTCTAATACTGTATTTTGTCGTACATCTAGTAATATATAGTATTGTAAGTCCTGGAGAACAGCGAGTTCATTAAGTGTTATAATGTATGTTAATGTAGTTCCGTGATAGCTCTCTATACAAAAAAAGAGAGATTCCATATAGTTGGGCAGTACATCAAATCTGCATATGTCTTCGCAAAAAGAACGTAATAACAAATGTGTCCCAAACTGGGAGACAAATAAACATGGGCTGAAGGAGTAGCTCAATGAGTAGACACTTATACTGGTGCTTGGGTCAAATCCGTGGTGACCTTGGGTAAGTCGCTTTATCTCCCTGTGCCTTAGGTACCAACATTAGATTGTAAGCTCTATTGGACAGAGGCTCATTATGCCTGCAAAAATGTATGTACACAGTTAGTGCTATAGTGCTATAAAAGAGAACAATTATTAGTATGTGGTCCAGTCAGTTGTTTCTTGTCTTATACTGTACATGTAAAACAAAAATGGAGGATATGAAATCACATTATAAAATCATCAATGTGGAAAATCAGTTTTCCTGATTGTTAGAGGTCTGACAAAATGTGCCTGTTTATCGTTAGAAGTCAGAAAGTAATTTATTACTTGCTCTTCCAAGTCACAAGAGGACATTAATGGTTCTACCAAAGTTAATTTAAGCGAAGATTTCTCCCACTTGGGAGTCTGCAGCTTTGACCTGTGGTCAGAGATACATTTTTTTCAGTGAGCCCAAACTTAAGGTGCTTGAAGAAAGGGGCTTTAAGAATTCAGTGACTGCTGTGCAGAGAAGGGCTACCGTTGCCTTTTTTTTTCCCCTTCTCAATTCCTATAGGAAGCAGGTGAAGAGGTCAATGACTTGAGGTAGAAACTAATTCTCAGGGTCTCAAATTAATGTTTACCATAGGAAATTTAACCAATAAACTCCAGACTCTACAATAACATCAACCTCTGAAAAGCAAAGAGGGCGATTTATCTCATGCATGAATTTCCAATTATTGCCTGCAGGAAGAATTCTGCGTTTTTGATTTTTAAAACGACTTCAGAATTCTATTGAACAGTGATAATTCACTGGGGATAGCATTAGGGTTAAGGAAGATGAATTCATAGATTTTTGCACTTTAAAAAAACCCTAGCATGACTATAATGACTTGAATGGCAACTGCTGTTATATAGTTATTTCCTAGAGTATTCAAAACAATCAACTCTAAACCATGAATTGTGTAATAATGTATTACAATGAAACATTTGGGGGGTTATTCATTAAACTGTAATAGTGCTGATTGGGGCACTATTGCACGAAAACTCCCAATGACTGCTACTGGGGAACTATTGCACTTACAGTCATATTTTATCTCCATGATAGTAAGTTGTTTGGGGCAGGGACTAATTGGCAGTTATTCATTAAATGGTAATAGTGCCAGATGGGGCACTATTGTGCCTGCAATAAGTCTACACACAGGGTTATGTACATTAACAGCGCTATAAATATGTATAGCAGGCATGTCAAACATGCGGCCCGCAACGGATATTTCTGCGGCCCGCTCACAACCAGCGCGGCGGTCGTGTGTGTCGGCGAGCGTGTGGGCGGCGGTTAAAAGTTTTGGCCGCGGGAGAAGCGAGCGCGGGTGTGGGGGAGCGAGCAGCACGGGCGGAAGTAAAATCTGTCCTGCAGGGGCTGGAGGCGTACGGTGGCCGGGTGCAGTCAATCTGCACTCGTGCCTGTGTGGGAGGATACGGGGGTGGAGTCAAAACCCCGGCGGAGAGACTGCAGTGTGTGTGTGTGTGTGTGTGTGTGTGTGTGTGTGTGTGTGTGTGTGTGTGTGTGTGTGTGTGTGTGTGTGTGTGTGTGTGTGTGTGTGTGTGTGTGTGTGTGTGTGTGTGTGTGTGTGGGGGCAGAGCCAACAGCTGAGATAGCTGCAAAAGACGTCTGTGAGACTGCCTCCTGCCTGGAATAAGGTAAGGACAAGGGGGGGGGGGGGGAGAGAGGCCGAGAGGATGATGGGGCATGGGGGGGGGGAGAGGATGATGGGGCATGGGGGGGGGGGAGAGGATGATGGGGCATGGGGGGGGGGAGAGGATGATGGGGCATGGGGGGGGGGAGAGGATGATGGGGCATGGGGGGGGAGAGGATGATGGGGCATGGGGGGGGGAGAGGATGATGGGGCATGGGGGGGGGGGAGGATGATGGGGCATGGGGGGGGGGAGAGGATGATGGGGCATGGGGGGAGAGGATGATGGGGCATGGGGGGGGGGGGAGAGGATGATGGGGCATGGGGGGGGAGAGGATGATGGGGCATGGGGGGGAGAGGATGATGGGGCATGGGGGGGGGGAGAGGATGATGGGGCATGGGGGGGGGGAGAGGATGATGGGGCATGGGGGGGGAGAGGATGATGGGGCATAGGGGGGTGGAGAGGATGATGGGGCATGGGGGGGGGAGAGGATGATGGGGCATGGGGGGGGAGAGGATGATGGGGCATGGGGGGGGGGAGAGGATGATGGGGCATGGGGGGGGGGAGGATGATGGGGCATGGGGGGGGGAGAGGATGATGGGGCATGGGGGGGAGAGGATGATGGGGCATGGGGGGGGGGGGAGAGGATGATGGGGCATGGGGGGGGAGAGGATGATGGGGCATGGGGGGGAGAGGATGATGGGGCATGGGGGGGGGGGAGAGGATGATGGGGCATGGGGGGGGGGGAGAGGATGATGGGGCATGGGGGGGGGAGAGGATGATGGGGCATGGGGGGGGTGGAGAGGATGATGGGGCATGGGGGGGGGGAGAGGATGATGGGGCATGGGGGGGGGGAGAGGATGATGGGGCATGGGGGGGGAGAGGATGATGGGGCATGGGGGGGGGAGAGGATGATGGGGCATGGGGGGGGAGAGGATGATGGGGCATGGGGGGGGGGAGAGGATGATGGGGCATGGGGGGGGGCGGGAGAGGATGATGGGGTATGGGGGGGTGGGAGAGGATGATGGGGCATGGGGGGGTGGGAGAGGATGATGGGGAATGGGGGGGGGATATGATGGGGCATGGGGGGGGAGATGATGGGGCATGGGGGGAGATGATGATGGGGCATGGGGGGGAATATGATGATGGGGCATGAGGGGGGGAATATGATGATGGGGCATGGGGGGGGGAATATGATGATGGGGCATGGGGGGGAATATGATGATGGGGCATGGGGGGGGGAATATGATGATGGGGGGGGGAATATGATGATGGGGCATGGGTGGGGGGGAATATGATGATGGGGGGGAAATATGATGATGGGGCATGGGGGGGGGAAATATGATGGGGCATGGGGGGGGAAATATGATGATGGGGCATGGGTGGGGGGGAATATGATGATGGGGGGAAATATGATGATGGGGCATGGGGGGGGGGAATATGATGATGGGGCATGGGGGGGGGAATATGATGATGGGGCATGGGGGGGTGGGAGAGGATGATGGGGAATGGGGGGGGGATATGATGGGGCATGGGGGGGAGATGATGGGGCATGGGGGGGAGATGATGATGATGGGGCATGGGTGGGGGAGATGATGGGGCATGGGGGGAATATGATGATGGGGCATGAGGGGGGGAATATGATGATGGGGCATGGGGGGGGGATATGATGATGGGGCATGGGGGGGGGGAATATGATGATGGGGCATGGGGGGGGGGAATATGATGATGGGGGGGGGAATATGATGATGGGGCATGGGTGGGGGGGAAATATGATGATGGGGCATGGGGGGGGGAAATATGATGGGGCATGGGGGGGGGAAATATGATGATGGGGCATGGGTGGGGGGGAATATGATGATGGGGGGGAAATATGATGATGGGGCATGGGGGGGGGAAATATGATGGGGCATGGGGGGGGGGAATATGATGATGGGGCATGGGGGGGAATATGATGATGGGGCATGGGGGGGGGTATGATGATGGGGCATGGGGGCCAGCCTGGGCAGATAAAGATGGGAGGCAGGGGGTGGGGAATACGATGATGGGGCATGGGGGCCAGTCTGGGGAGATGAGATCATGATGAGGGGGGGAGGTGGGGGTATTTTTTAAATGTATTGGGGAGGTGGAGCTATTTTTTAAATGTATTGGGGAGGTGGGGCTATTTTTTAAATGTATTCGGGGGAGTGGGGGTATTTTTAAAATGTATTCAA
>NC_134486.1:393478469-393564679 GCF_040206685.1 Ascaphus truei | reverse complement strand
GGGCAGGGGTGACTGACTGACCGGGGCAGGGGTGACTGACTGACCTGGGCAGGGGTGACTGACTGACCGGGGAAGGGGTGACTGACTGACCGGGGCAGGGGTGGGTGACTGACCGGGGCAGGGGTGGGTGACTGACCGGGGCAGGGGTGGGTGACTGACCGGGGCAGGGGTGGGTGACTGACAGGGGCAGGGGTGACTGACTGACCGGGGCAGGGGTGGGTGACTGACCGGGGCAAGGGGTGGGTGACTGATTGGGGGGGGGGGTACCTCTAGTGTCACACATACTCCCATACACACATACACATTCTCCCATATATATGCACCCACACACAACCACATACACACACACACACACACTCACACATATACACACACTCCCACATATACACACACACACACTCCCACATATACACACACACACTCCCACACATACACACACACTCCCACATATACACACACACACACTCCCACATATACACACACACACACTCCCACATATACACACACACTCCCACATATACACACACACTCCCACATATACACACACACTCCCACATATATACACACACACTCCCACATATATACACACACTCCCACATATATACACACACTCCCACATATATACACACACTCCCACATATATACACACACTCCCACATATATATATATATATATATATATATACACACACCCACACACACATATATACACCCCCCCCACCCATATATATACACACACACACATATACACACACACACTGGGGCAGGGGTGGGTGACTGACCGGGGCAGGGGTGACTGACTGACTGGGGCAGGGGTGACTGACTGACCGGAGCAGGGGTGACTGACTGACCGGGGCAGGGGTGACTGACTGACCGGGGCATGGGTGACTGACTGACCGGGGCAGGGGTGACTAACTGATCGGGACAGGGGTGACTGACTGATCGGGGCAGGGGTGACTGACTGACCGGGGCAGGGGTGACTGACTGACCGGGGAAGGGGTGACTGACTGACCGGGGTGGGTGACTGACCGGGGCAGGGGTGGGTGACTGAACGGGGCAGGGGTGGGTGACTGACCGGGGCAGGGGTGGGTGACTGACAGGGGCAGGGGTGACTGACTGACCGGGGCAGGGGTGGGTGACTGACCGGGGCAAGGGGTGGGTGACTGATTGGGGGGGGGGTACCTCTGGTGTCACACATACTCCCATACACACATACACATTCTCCCATATATATGCACCCACACACAACCACATACACACACACACACACTCCCACATATACACACACACTCCCACATATACACACACACACACTCCCACATATACACACACACACTCCCACATATACACACACACACACTCCCACATATACACACACACTCCCACATATACACACACACACTCCCACACATACACACACACTCCCACATACACACACACACACACTCCCACATATACACACACACACTCCCACATATACACACACACACTCCCACATATACACACACACACACTCCCACATATACACACAAACTCCCACATATACACACACACTCCCACATATACACACACTCCCACATATACACACACACTACAACATATATACACACACTCCCACATATATACACACACTCCCACATATATATATATATATATACACACACCCACACACACATATATACACCCCCCCACCCATATATACATACACACACCCATATACACACACACACCGGGGCAGGGGTGGGTGAATGACCGGGGCAGGGGTGGGTGACTGATTGGGGGGGGTACCTCTGGTGTCACACATACTCCCATACACACATACACATTCTCCCATATATATACCCACACACAACCACAAACACACACACACTCCCACATATACACACACACACTCACACATATACACACACACTCCCACATTTACACACACACACACACACACTCCCACATATACACACACACACACACTCCCACATATACACACACACATATTCCCATATATACACACACACACACTACCACATATACACACACACACTCCCACATATACACACACACACACTCCCACATATACACACACACACACACTCCCACATATACACACACACACACACACTCCCACATATACACACACACACACACTCCCACATATACACACACAATCCCACATATACACACACACTCCCACATATATACACACACTCCCACATATATACACACACTCCCACATATATACACACACTCCCACATATATATATACACACACCCACACACACATATATACACCCCCCACCCATATATATACAAACACACCCATATACACACACACACCGGGGCAGGGGTGGGTGACTGACCGGGGCAGGGGTGGGTGACTGATTGGGGGGGGGGTACCTCTGGTGTCACACATACTCCCATACACACATACACATTCTCCCATATATATACACCCACACACAACCACATACACACACACACTCCCACATATACACACACCCACACACACATATACACCCCCCCACCCATATATATACACACACCCATATACACACACACACACACCCATATACACACACACACACACATATACACACACACACTCTCCCATATACACACGCACATTCTCCCATGCCCACACACACTCACTCTCTCTCTACACACCTTTTGGAAAGGCCGCGACAAGCACCACCACGCGCTCTCTGACACGGGACCGGGGGGAAGCGGGGGGGGAAGCAGGGACATGAGGGGGCATCCCCGCTCCCATCACCCGCCGCGCTCTCTGACACGGGACCGGGGGGAAGCGGGGGGGGGGGGAAGCAGGGACATCCCCCGCTCCCATCACCCGCCGCGCTCTCTGACACGGGACCGGGGGGAAGCGGGGGGTGGGGGGAAGCGGGAACATGAGGGGGCATCCCCCGCTCCCATCACCCGCCGCGCTCTCTGACACAGGACCGGGTGGAAGCGGGGGGGGAAGCGGGGACATGAGGAGGCATCCCCCACTCCAATCACCCGCCGCGCTCTCTGACACGGGATCGGCGGGAAGCGGGGGGGGGGGGGGGGAAAGCGGGGACATGAGGGGGCATCCCCGCTCCCATCACCATAACTGCGGCAGCAGGAGTGCCGGGGAGGGGAGGGAGGTGGGGGAAGGCACAGATAATACTTACTGTGTCCTCCATCCTCCATGGGAAAAGAATGGCTGCTCGTTGGGGGCGGGCTCATATAGAGCCTGGCCGCGCACCCACAAAGCCTGGGAGCGCGCGCCAATCATCTGTCAGGTAGGGGGAGTTTTTTTTTTTTTCAGCCAGCGTGAGCAGGGAAATTTCAGCGCGAGCAGGGAAAATGTAAAAAAACAAAACATGTGTGGTGCTTGGGCCAATAGTTACTCGCCCGGGGGTGTTAAATCCACCCGCCCCGGGCGAGTAAATGTATAGGATTGTCGAACACTGTATATATGTATATATATATATATATATGTATATATATGTATATATGTATGTATATCGGTATTATTAGCCGAGCTTTAATAATCAAAAATGAATTGACGATACCGTTCTGTGGCTAACTAAATGCTTTTATTTGTGCGAGCTTTTGAGATACACTGATCTCTTCTTCCGCCCAAAAAAACTGAGCATCTGAGCCACCTGTGCTGAAGCAGGGACTGATTGAGCTGCCTGTGCTGAAGCAGGGATATCCTGAAATCCTGACCTGTTGGGAGGGGGTGTGCTTGAGGACTGGAGATGAGCACCATGCATTACATGATACTCAAAACTATACACGTTAGATAGGAAATGTAAACATTGGCACATTTCCTTTTACTTTTTAATAAGCACATGGCATCTGCAAATACTGTTCAACTTACGTCAGATTGTTTAAGTTATCTTCTATTTTTGCTTTACATCACGTATACATTTGTTATACAGTACACATCACAACCTTTTTGCTAAACTACTTTGTGTGCACAAAGAGATTTATTTTATAGTATTTCTATATATACCGGTATGAAGCAAAATCTGTTGATGGTAATTTTTGTTATATAAAGTATAGTGTGTGTGTGTGTGGAGCGTGTGTGTGGTGTGTGTGTGTGTGTGTGTGTGTGTGTGTGTGTGTGTGTGTGTGTGTGTGTGTGTGTGTGTGTGTGTGTGTGTGTGTGTGTGTGTGTGTGTGTGTGTGTGTGTGTGTGTGTGTGTGTGGCGCGTTTGTGTGGCGCGTGTATGTGGCACATTGTGTTGTGTTGTGTGTGAGTGGCACATGTGTGTGGTGTGTGTGATGTGTGTATATGGCGCGCATGTGTGTGTAGTGTTTGTGTGGCGCGCGTGTGTGTGTGTGGCGCTGAGAGAGGTAAAGATTCTAATTAGTAAGTGAAATTAACTCCATTATAGAATTCCATAAACATCAGTATTTTCAATGGCACCAATATTAAGCATAAACTTATTTTGAATCTTATCTTTATACATTTCTGAAGGAATTTCACAAATAACTGCAAGGTGTTGGCAGTGATATAAACAGATAGTTCAAAACACACTTGTTCAACATAAAAGCTCATATATGTCATGGAAATACAACATTTGCTCAAATTTGCATTCCCTGCGAATGTATAAGAGTTTCCAGATGTTGAACTATCACAAAAGATGTGTTTAAAATGCCATTTTCTGTGGTAATTGTTTGACACATGAAATGTTCTTTTTTTTTTTTGTGTGTGTGACTTGCTTCTGGAGGCCGTAATTGAAAAACTATAAATACTGAGCCATTATACATAACTGGTGAGATATAATCATTTTCAGTTTTGCTATTTAAATGTACAGATTTCCTTGAATTTTATGTTTACTTAAAATAACTCAGTTTTTATTCAATTATAATTTAGTAGAATAAGATAACGCTCACTTGTGGTATCATTGCCTGCCATTTAAACAGGCAGAGCTGAGATACAACGAAAACCTAATTATATGGCACATTACTAAATTATTTTGATTTAATTTTATCCTAATTATTTCTCAAAAATATGTTATTTAAAAGCTTTCAAAGTTTCATCTGATTATTGACACGTCTTTCTTTTTTTCAAATTATTTGGCACCAATTTTATTCTTCTTAGGAACAGTGTTTAAAATTCTTTACTAAAGTCTATTTGCACTGTCACATGGGAATGGACACTGTAGTCATTTTTCATCATTTTTTCCTAAAAACTACAAGGCCAAGTGGTTCCTACAGTACATTGTACAAATCCACACGGCATTTCATATGACATACTTTATTTCTTCCAAGATAATCCATTTCTGATGTACAGCATGCCATATATTGGGGATTTTTCCATGTGATTTTTGGGATAAGTAGGTAAGTTGAAAGTTCCCTATGCGAGGCTTGGAATATTGTCAGGTCTAAAATATCTACTCACTAATTAAGCCAGGTGGTTCTCAACGCAAGTCCTCAAGAACCCCCCCAACAGGTTTTAAGGATATCCCTGCTTCAGCACAGGTGGCTCAATCGGTGGCTCACTCGATGACCTATGCTGAAGATGGGATATCCCGAAAACCTGACCTGTTGGGGGGTCTTGAGGACCGGAGAACCTCTGAATTAAGAATTCCTATATTGGGGACTAGTGCCTCTGTAAGAGACTTATTTAATGCATTTAACGATGCAGTACCCTAAAGAAACAAAGGAAAGGGTAGTGGTATGTTTAGTAAATGTAGATTAACTATATATTTTTAAACAAACCACACAAGTATTTTAAATAACATTACATTTTTCATGTCCCCACACTAACCAATTCTGTTCTAGTGTTTTTACCATCTTTACCTAATATCTTTTGTGATACAACTGTTTCGCAGACTGTTGTATACCGTATAGAAGAAATCAGCTGTTTTGTTTGGCCAATGATGGCCTCATAAATCATTTACCAAAATAGTGGGGAATAACAATTACCAGATCAGATTATAATGAGATGGACCCTAAGGGGAAAAAAGTACATTCTTAAGCAAATAAAAAAAATATTTAAGTAATAATCCAAGAAGAACAGGGCATTACTGGCCAATAATGCCCTGGCTGGAAGAGTTGAAGGCCCGAGGCGAACCTTCATTGCATAGCCAGTTAACCAACCCCACACTAATGAGACCCATTAAGGTCGAAACGGCTGTCTGTGGGTGTGTTTTCTGGCTATGCATCTTAACCCTGGCTGTGCTTAAAGCTGTGACCATGCAGCAAGCTTAAGCCTATAGGGAACCATGTTAAAAGTGGTTTTGAAGCAAAAGGTGACACTGTGTGCCCATTTGCATGTCATTTCCCAGAATCCCTTGCTGCAGTGGAAGTGCTATGTGCTGGATGATAATGGTAAAAGGTGGGGTTGCAGACCTGTCTAAGACATGCAAATGAGCATACAGGAATATTTCCATTTGATATATATTTATATATATATATATCCTGCTATATGGAATTGCCCCTTTAAGGTAATAAATTGGATATAACTCACTATATTGAGTTTTCTTACAAGTATCCCATTTTAAAACCATATTTAAATTGGACTGTACATTCCAAAATAGATTGCCACTGTATTTAACTTTATATCTCCAAATATATACAGAGTACACTACAGGACAGCCACTTCGATTTTCAGTTCTGTTATTACAATTGCTGTCTCCCTAGCCCTTCCACTGATTATGTTTTCCCTTTTTGATTACATTCAGTATTTATTAATTCTACTATTTCCATGCAATATGTTCCTGACTGATCCTTTTGAATATCCATTTACCTTTTGGTTATTTTTTTTATAGAGTTCGAATCCACTACCATGTTCTCATATATGTATATAGATTGACAAACACATTTTCTCCCTTTTTAAAACTCCATACAAAACCTAGATGGAAGGATAAAAAATTAACTAATTTTACATCAGGAATGTATTATGTGTGTGTGTGTGTGTGTGTGTGTGTGTGTGTGTGTGTGTGTGTGTGTGTGTGTGTGTGTGTGTGTGTGTGTGTGTGTGTGTGTGTGTGTGTGTGTGTGTGTGTGTGTGTGTGTATATATATATATATATATATATATATATATATATATATATATATCAATGCATCTAATGACTAAGCCTTACATGCTGTTTTAGGAATTAAACCGCTTTGAAATTACCAAATTATTTTTTCTATCTCACATCTCGCATGCATTTCCGATTCTGTTCTGCTGATAATTTAACACACTTTCTGCAGAGTGATTCCAGACTCCATTATTGTTTCAAATTCTGACATCCTAACAGGAAATGAAAAACTGATATAACCTTCCTGCTCATAATGTCCTAAAGTATGCGGATCAGACCATGGAATCTTTGGAGTTCCCGAATCTTTGACACACATCCCCGGGCAAGAATTCGGGAGGTTATGATTCAAAACCAAACCCAACTGTTTCAATAGAATATTTGCATCATTTACGAGCAACTTAGTTTACGGTGAGATATTCAGATTTGCCCAGAATTAAGTTACCAGGAGAAGCATTAAGAACAAGTAAATGTATTGTTTTCAGACATGGAAAAGTGGTTCAAATTAGATTGCGGAAAGCTAGTGATGACTAATATTGGGTAGCTTTAGGTGGAAAGGGCTGATTTCAGGAAACGCTCTCTTCCATCGCTTTCTCTTTGTGCCCTGCCTGAGCAGAATTTATTTTCCAGCTAATTCATGCAAATTGATTTTATGGTATACAAGCATTCAGTTTCTATGTAAAGAAATGAGTTATTACAGCTGTGTTTTAGCGATGGTAATATACTGCATTAATTTTGAACTTGGAGAAACTTTTTTTTTTTTTTTGGTTTCAAACACAAGGTAATCATTCATGTTGTTTAATAACCCTTTCCACATTTCTCAATCGTTTTCCGTCTTTCTGTATTAGATTTTGTTTAACATTTGATATTTCACTTAATGGGACCAATTGGGAGATATGGGCCTTTTTCATGGAGGAGTACAATACCCCCGACTTAGATTAAAAATATATAATATTTTATTGGAGGCATTGGATCACAGCATAGAAAACGTAGATACAAGTTTGATAAATTGATTTCTTTATCCGTACTTTATACAAACACAGGTACACAAATCAACAGGGGTATGCTGTAAATCACCTGAAAAATCAAACAACCGTAAATTATTTCAACAGTTGCCCCAGGTGTTTTCATAATAGCTTGTTAAACAGGACAGTTGCGCTCATTTCATTTATACAACTATTAATTGTCAAATCCCCTTACAGTGAGGCCTAACACTGTAATCAATATTTATATTGAGGATATCTATCACAATCTTTATTCTGGAACACATGGCAGAGAGAAAATTAAGATGCACTTAATTTGACTTACTCAGAAGTGTGAAATTGTAACACAGGAGATTTAAGAACATTAGATTAATTGGAGTTTTAGAGAAAATAGCTTGAATTTTTTATTTATAGTCATACTTGCTAAGTGATGCTAAGCATTATTTATTTGAATTGGGCTGTAAGGTACTTTACAGCTCAACCATGTTTAGTAAATGTTAATGGTTTTTTTTTTGCTCAGGCTTGATGCAGTACAGCGTTACTTTTTATGGTTGTATTAATGGGTGTGCGCTGTGATCGCTGCATTACAGCTGAAACTGTATTTCATATGCACATCCAACCTGAGCCTGAAAAAAAATCACTCTACAAAACTGGTGGGCAATAGATTGGCTTTACCTGCTGTCCCCAACCACTGTACTCTCTCCCCAGTGCAAGCAGGGGCATTGCTTCCCTGGATCAGAGCTTCTCCCTTGTATCAGTTGTTTTATAACAAAGCCCTAATCAATAGTTACATACTGTAGTTACATAGTTACATAGTTATATAGTTACATAGTAGATGAGGTTGAAAAAAGACATACGTCCATCAAGTTCAACCTATGCTAAATTTAGACGATAGATACTTTATCCTATATTTGTACATACAGATGTCCAACCTTTTTTTTTTTTTAACATATCTATAATGAATCCCACATTGTAACTGCCCTAAATGTAAAGAACCCTTTCATTTGTTGCTGGTGAAATCTCCTTTACTCCAACCTCAAAGGATGACCCAGTGTCGTTTGTACTGCCCTTGGGATATTAGTCTATTGAAAGCTCCTTGAATTGCCCTAAATATATTTGTATATTGTTATTATGTCCATTCTTAGACTCCTCTTTTCTAATGTAAATACTTCTAATTTAGCTAGCCTCTCCTTGTAAATCAGATTATCCATCCCCTTTACTAATTTGGTGGCTCTTCCCTGCAATTTTTCTATTTGCATAATGTCTTCTTTTTTTTTAGTTTTGCCCAAAATTGTACTCCATATTCAAGGTGTGATCTTACTAATGCTTAATAGAAGGACATACTTATATTTACTTCCCTTCCATCCATTGCTTGCTTAATGCAAGATTAGATCTTGTTTGCCTTTGCAGCTTCTGCATGACTACTGCTAAGCTTGCTGTCAACAAGCACTACTAAATCTTCCTCCATCAAGGATTCCCCTAATGTATCCCCATTTAATTTGTAAGTTGCCTGTTTTTTCTTGCTTCCCAAATGCATAACCTTACATTTATCTGTATTAAACCTCATCTGCCATTTACCTGCCCACGTTTCCAGTCTCTCCAAGTCCTTCTGAAGAGAAATGACATCCTGCTCTGATTCTACTACCTTACACAATTTAGTGTCATCAGCAAATATAGAGACTTTGCTCTCTAAGCCAACCTCTAGTTCATTAATAAACAAGATAAAAAGCAGGGGTCCCAGTACCGATCCCTGAGGTACTCCACTGACGACTTTAGCCCAACCTGAAAAAGTTCCATTTACAACAACTCTGTTGTCTGTCCTTCAACCAGTTTTCAATCCATGTGCTAATATATTTTTTTACTGAGTCCAATTTTCTTTATTTTGTACACCAACCTCTTGTGTGGAACCGTATCAAAAGCCTTTGCAAAATCTAAGTAGACCACAACAACTGCATTACCCTGATCTAAATTCCTACTTACCACCTCAAAGAAACAAATAAGGTAAGTTTGGCATGACATACCCTTCATAAATCCATGCTGAATATTACTAATAATTGTGTTTTACATTAGGCATTCCTGAATATTATCCCGTATTAAACCTTCAAGTAGCTTCCCCACTATTGATATTAGGCTTACAGGTCTGTAATTCCCCGGTTTTGATCTAGCTCCCTTTTTAAACATAGACACCACTTTACGCCAATCTTGTGGTACTCAGGCTGTGTTAATATAGAGGTTCTGGCTTCTTCCTATGGCACTATTATTGCAATTGATTATTCCCTGGTAAAAACAGAGACTGAATTTGTTTAATACCTCTGCATTTTCCTTATCTCCAATAATTTGCCTGCCTATCACACACTGAAAAGTTCCTATATTTTCTTTTCTAATTTTTTAATTATAATGGTACTTAAAGAACTTTTTAGGGTTGATCTTACTTTTGTCACATTCCTTATAATTCTGATACGATGTATCCGTCCCTTCTGAATTTAAGAATCTAAACGCCTTCCTCTTCTTGTCCATTTCCTCCCCTACCTGTTTATTTAGCCACATTGGTTTTGACTTATTTCTTTTATATTTATTACTCAAGTGTATACACTGATTAGTGTGCTTTTCTACAAAGTTTTAAAGACTGTGCATTTATTTACCATATTTTTCCTTTCAAAACATCATCCCAATTTATTACTTGTAGATTAGTCTTCAGTTAACGAAAATCTGCCTTTCTCAAATGTAAGTCTTTGTTGAACCCATAGTGTCCCTCTCATGTGCTCAACAGTACTTCAGAGGGTAAGAAGAGAAGCAGGACAGTAATAATGTAACGGGCGTGCTCGCCACAAACCGGGACCGTACCGCGGGGCTGAGATGGGGATGTGATTAAACCGACCGCACAGCCGGTTCTGGATTGCGCAGTTTGTAATCATTCATAGCAGGGTTGGAGACAGTAGCAACATCGATGTCCAAGCAGGGGTTCGGCAACGGGAAGTCAGGTGTGCTCCGCTTTAGCGTAGGAGAAGCGGCAGCGCGGGAGTGGCCTCTGCGCGAGGAGCGGAAACTGTCCATGGTAACGGTCACTGAAAAGGGAGAAGGCAGACCGGACAAGGCACACCGCAGGACAGCACTGGCAAACCAGTGCTTCAGCACAGGAGTCCAAAACAGGCCTCTGCGAGTAGAGAGAGCAGCAGATCTCAGGACTCAGAAGGCAGGCCTCTGCTATGGGAAAGGCGGCAGGCCACAGGGAGCAGGGAGCTGAAGGATTACTCTGGGGATCAAACGCTTCAGCACAGGAACCAGGACACGGTCTCTGCAATGGGGAAACACAGCAGGCCCCAGGAACAGGGAACAGGAACCAGGAACCAGAACTAGGAACAAATAAACAAGAACAAGGTGGCCAAGCAGGTAGCTTGTGGCAAAAATAGTTACATCCTATGACAAATGACTATGCTGGGCCCTGAGGCAATGTAAGAGAGCAGTATAAGAAGGCCAGCGGGCCAATCCCAGGAGAGGGGTGTGAGGGCATTCCTCCAATGAGAGAGCACCAAGGCAGGACTTCAGTAATTGCCAGCACAGGTGGATGTGAGGAGAGGTTGTCTGTAAATAGCACAGTTCTGTAAGGAAAGGGTTTCCACCAAACCCAGGCACGGATCCCTTACAATTAATGAGCAAACTGGCATTAAGAAACTAACCAGAGGGGGGCAAGTGGCACTCCTACCCCCCGCTACAACATCCCTGATTCCTGTGCACCAGGAAGAGAGAGCGTAAAGCCACCGCTACCCGCCCATGTCACACTTTACCCATGTTACCCACTCCCACCCCATTGTCGCTGCTCAATTTTACATTCTTCCCTCATTACACTCTCTCCTCCAAGGAATCCCCCCTCCATGTAATCCACTCACTCATGTTATCCACTACCCCCATGTCACCCACTCCCCCATGTCACTCTCTCCTCATGTCACCCCCTCCCCTCTCCATGTCACAAATTCCCCCTCCATATCACCCAATCACCTCCCAAGCTTGCCACTCCTCCCCCCCTCCATGTTATCCACCATGTTACTCTCTCTCCCTCCTCACATCCCTCTTCCCTATACATCTCCCACTCTTCCCCCATGTGTTCTACTGACTCAGTGAACATCATGGGTCATGTGTGGTCCTTTTCTGAATTCTAGGATCACACATACAGTGCTCGAAATATATAATGTTGCCTACCACTGGTCTACAAAAGCTGCAAGAAAATATATGGGAAGAATACAACACAGGGACTACTCAATAGTGGAGGACATTTGTTTCCCTTTCTACAGCCCCCCCAAAAACTTACCTGACTAGAAAGAAGGAGCCCCTAGAAACTGGGACACACTGACTTGGGGTGCATGACTTTTCCGGGCTGCTAGTCACCTAGTTAGGAAAAATCCTAATTTTTTTTGTGGCACAACACAACTCCATTTACTATTAACCTTTGCCTTATTAGACCATATCATTACTATGCCCCAAATACAGTAATCATTTCTGGAAGGTAGGAGAATTTCACTTTTAATTTGACACAGCCTGTGACTTTTTGTCGTAATTTTAATCACAGAATAAGAATGTGGCACCCGCTGTTTTCCCCCCACATGTCTTAGTGTACAAATATCTAGTACTCACCATATTTACTACTGCAGGGGTGCGCAAACATGGAGGTGCAACATTTTCCGATAGGGGAGTGGCGCTTACAGCGGCCCCGCGCTGTTCCCCACAACATTTAAATAAAATGCATGGGGAGCGCGAAGCTTGTGTAACTGCCTCTTACCTGCTCTCCGGCAACTTCTGGTGATGCGTAACGATGACAACACGGCGTCAAATGGCAACGCGATGTGATGTCAAATGACACCGGAGAGAAGGTAATAGGGGGCGGGGGGCGCGAGCAGGGGGGAGTAGGCAGGGGGGAGCAAAGAAAAAAGTTTGCACACTTCTGTACTAATGTGTTTGGTTCCTCTCTGCAGAACAGTATCACAGTTTTCCCATAAATAGCAGCAGAATTCCAAACTGTGTGCACCAGTATACTGTGTGCAGTATTTGTATTGACAGGGGAAATCCATTTGTGAGTCAGACAAGCTTATTCTTGCTTGGCTAATATCAAAGCAATGTGACTATCTCCTGGATAAGGTGCTTTGTATTCATGTTAAAACATGACTAGGTCAAACAAATGTTGGAGTTAGTTGGCAGATAGCTGTATGTATATCAGTACAACAGTATGTATATCAGTCACAGTATTAGTACCAGAACAAGAATTTAGGGTGACTGGTATTTTTATACCAGTAAATATGGGTGAGTGGATAAACATGGACGGGAGTTCCTTAGAGGAGATCGTGTCATGGGGAAAGAAAGTAAAACAGAAGAGCAGTTGCACTTACCAGAACACCCTCTTTCAGTCACTTAGATTGTAAGCTTTTTGGGGCAGGGATTCTTTTTCCTATTAATTTATATATGAAGTGCTTATTCCCATTATGTAATAATATGATGTCATGTGTATTGTAAAGCACTATTAAGATGGATAGCGCTATATAAAGAAAGATATATAAATACATTTACAAATTATTTTGTATCCTGTAAATAAACAGAGAACAGCAATTTACTGTAATAAACAGAAGCAATTCCTTATAAACATAAAGGGATGTTGGTGCATTAAAGGTTTTCTGACATCTCACACTCCATTCTTCTCCTCACTTTTAAAGCTTTACACTCTTCTGCCCCTCCTTACATCTCAGCCCTAATTTCTCGTTATGCACCATCCAGACTCTTGCGTTCTTCTCAAGGATGTCTTCTTTCTACCCCCTTTGTATCTAAAGCCCTCTCCCGCCTTAAACCTTTTTCACTGACTGCCCCACACCTCTGGAATGCCCTCCCCCTCAGTACCCGACTAGCACCCTCTCTATCAACCTTTAAGACCCACCTTAAGACACACTTGCTTAAAGAAGCATATGAATAGCACTGTGGATATTCTGAACAAATGATACATAAAGCTTGGCCCCCTGCAGACGCACTTACCAGAACTCCCTCCTACTGTCTCTGTACGTTCTCCCTACCTACCAATTAGACTGTAAGCTCCTCGGAGCAGGGACTCCTCTTCCTTAATGTTACTTTTATGTCTGAAGCACTTATTCCCATGATCTGTTATTTATATTATCTGTTATTTATTTGATTACCACATGTATTACTACTGTGAAGCGCTATGTACATTAATGGCGCTATATAAATAAAGACATACAATACAATACATGAGCTTGTCTCTGAATACCTTTTGAATTGCATAGCAACCCAAGGTCCCCTTACCTTCAAATAAATCCCTCCCCTTTGCCCTGCATACATTAGAATCAATATTCGTAATGTACAATTATTGTAGTTCACACAAATGGCATAGTCCATTGAAGTGCATGCCTTTTATTTATTTCTGCTCAATCACAACACATAACAGTTATAGGGGTAAGTTAACACAGAAAAAAGCAGATGGGTATCTCACCCTCTGGTAATAACTGTGAAGGAAGATGGCAAAACAATTAATGAAATAAATACTTGATATCACGTGTTCCCAAAAATAGAGTCCAATGTCAGATAAAGTATGGGTATGCAGCTTCTTTACAACTGGAGCTAACCTCAGGACCGGTAGAAACTATAGAAAGGAAAAAAAAAAGAGAAAAAAGCGCAAGGCCCATAGAGTAGTAAAGTCTGTTTATAGATTGGTAAAAAACGGTTATAAACACGAGTCATCTGACGCGGAAGTGGGAACACTCCGCCAATCGAGAGGAGGAGAAGGGCTGAGACAATCAACACCCCAACCAGCAGACGAGTCAAGTACTCCTGTTCCCGCGGTCATTCTAAGTACCGAAGTGCCTGTATTTATCTACTCTTCTGTGAGTGTTTCTAACCGATTTTTACACAATCTATAAACAGACTTTACTACTCTATGGGCCTTGCGCTTTTTTCTCTTTTTTGTTTCCAATCACAACAAAGTCATTATTGGATAATCTGTTAACCAGCCCTTAAAAACCTTTCACTGTTTTGAAACATACTATGTACAGTGTACTATCAAGAGAGAAACTGTTGCAATGGGCTGGGTGGAGAGCTCGTGTACTAAAACCAAACCAGCTACTTTTCAGGTTTAATTACAAAATGAACTCGGAATTGTTTGTTGTTAGCTTTGGCTCATCTCAGTGGGTTGGTTGAGATGGAGCAAGACTTATTGTTTCCAGGACAGGGGTAAACTGCAGTTTAAGCATCCGCAGCGGCCCTGGCACTGGAAGATTAGCGCTGTGGTGGGTCCAAGCCAAAAGCATGGAACCCTGCAGCACAACCGCGGCAAACGCTGACTCTGGATCACCGTATGTTTGCTTTTTCAGCCTCAGGTCCAGAGTCTGTAAGTTTTCTTCCATCTGTAGTAGACAGGCAGTCTATTCTGCGTGTCTTATTGTCGCCCTGCCCACTGAGCATTATTTTTATTAAAAAAGTATTCTGGGGCTTTTAAACTGCTGCAGTTACTATTGAAAAGTAATGAGCAATAGACATTCATTTTTAAAATATTTTCTAAATAAATTTGCTGAGAATTTTTTTTTTTTTATCTACTATATGACAATTACTGCATATTTAATTATTATCTGACGTGTACAGCCATGTGTGTGTGCACTGTTTGAATTTAGTTTACCCAACAGAGTAACTCTCCCTACTTATGATCCCTGATTTGTATCAAAAGAAGATCATGTTTTCTCCTGTCTCCCTGAAAAGAATGATCTTGTCCTAAGTCAATAAAAGTTTTACAAATCTCCCATTATTTTAACACACATCTCTCTGAAAATACCAGAGGTGAGATGAGTGCTGGGAAAGATTGACACTTTCTCCTGTATTTCAGCACCAAAAAAGATAGGGATAAGATAATGATACATGTGTTGACAACAGGTGAAGTGTTGGGTGGTGATAGATATAGGAAATAAAGTGAAACAGGATGCAGTCCTACACAGAGAAGAATGAGAAGCATGGCAATGGTATAACCTCCTTTATTTTTGAAACAAAGAATTTAATTATTTCCTGAGTTATGTAATAGCTACTAACTAGCCCCTAACAAAAAGTTTATGCTGCACTATTTTTTTTTTCTTTTCATGGTTAGGCTTTTGAATTAAAATTTTACAAAGCTTTTAAACAAGTGATGAAGCGTTTCAGCACTGCAAAGGTTAAATTATCAAAGCCCTCTTACACCCTTGCTAAGTACGCATCTCACTTTTTACATCTCATGAATATGTTACAAGATGAGAGCTTCAGTGATGAAACTCATAAAACCAAAGCATGCATCTAGGTATTTCCAAAGACTCATTCGAAATATACATCGTATTAACTGTTCTGTTAAATACCCTGACCAGGTATGAGGGAGGACAATAAACAATCTTGTATTTTATTTTGTGTTTCTTTCCTGTTGGCACTGAGGCCATTTTCATTAAAAATGCCGAAGTAATTACAGTGCAGTTTGTTGGTTCTTTGATTAAGGTTCCCTGAGATATAGCATGGTATACCTATAATTTGAAAGTGGGGCATATATTACAGCTTGAAAACAAATCATTGTCCCACTTGAATAACTCCATGGCCGGCTAAGAGAAAATTTAATTTGCTTTTACTAAGCAAGGACTTATTATTCTAAACTTCACGACGATATGGATCACTGCTCAAGTAAAAGTTGGCAATTAAGTTAATATTTTTGAACCCATTACATTTTAGTAAAATGCATTATAGTCAAAACAAACACTGAAAGGTCATTCACAACTATACGTCAATGTAAAGATATATAGCAGTTTAATGTTTAACACCTCATTGAGGTCATGTTGATATGTTGCTCTTCCTGAATTTGCCCACGACCCAAAACATATGCCATATTCGGAAAAATCCCTTATTATTGTTTGTGTTATTGAAAAGGGAAAGTTACTCTTTCCCAGGAGTGGCTAACCCAGTCTTCAATTTATTTATTTATGTATTTATAAAATGTTTTACCAGGAAGTAATACATTGAGGGGTACCTCTCGTTTTCAAGTACGTCCTGGGCACAGAGTTATGATGACAATACATGGTTACAAATACATAGTTACATAAGTGAACAGGGTTATACATTATATAGAAGACATTGCATGCAGAGTAAAAGATAATATATGTTATAGGCGTATGTAACAGTTACAGACCAGATTAAAATGTGTGACAGCCTTAGTTTTGAAAGAACTTAGACTGGTGGTGGCTGTGAGAGTCTCCAGTAGATTGTTCCAGTTTTGGGGTGCACGGTAAGAGAAGGAGGAGCGTCCGGATATTTTGCTGAACCTTGGGACTATGAACAGTCTTTTGGTCAGATCTCAGATGAAAAGTGCTTCATGCGGTAGGGGTGTTCAGATTGGCAGATAGTTTGCCCACAAAGTATTTGAAGGCAAGACAGGAAAGATTAACTTTGCGCCTAGACTCAAGTGATGACCAATCTAGTTGTTTGAGCATTTCACAGGGATGTGTGTTGTAGTTGCATTGGAGAACAAAACGGCATATTGAATTTTAGAGCGTATCAAGTTTGCTAAGGTGGGCTTGGGGTGCCGAACCGTATACTATGTCCCCATAGTCAATAATTGGCATTACCATCTGCTGTGCGATACGCTTTCTGACAAGCAGACAGGTAGGATTTGTTCCTATAAAGTACACCTAGTTTGGCATAGGTTTTGGATGTCAGTGTATCAATTTGCATCCCGAATGTTAAATGGGTCAAACCATGTGCCCAAGTATTAAAAACTAGTAACAGGAGTTAGGGTGGTATTAGCGTTGGCTCAGTCATTGCAAGCTTTAGAAATGTAGCCTTGGTCCCAAATACCATTGATACAGTATTGTCAGTGTTTAAAAAAAGTTTGTTTTGGGAAATCCAATTTTCAAGTCTCAAGAAGTCAGATTGAAGAATATGTTCAAGGTCGGAGAAGCTAGGACTGTGTGCATATAAGATTGTGTCATCTGCATATATGTGTATTGAAGCTCCCTTACAAGCTGTAGGAAGATCATTGATGAACAATGAGAAGAGTAGGGGCCCCTGAACAGAGCCTTGCGGGACACCTCAGGTGATATCCAAGTGGTTGGAATTAGAGCCTGAGATAGACACATGTTGGAATCTACCTGATAGGTGAGAATGAAACCAGTTTAAAGCATGCTTCCCTATCCAGACACTGGAGTTTCTTAAGAAAGATAACATGATCAACAGTATCAAAAGCATTTGCAAAATCTAGGAATATTGCACCAGTGAGTTGTCCCAGTTCCATTTCACACTGGATCTCATTGCAAACTTTTAGCAGGGTAGTTACCATGGAGTGTTTGGGGCAAACGCCAGATTGGAATTGGCTAGGGAAATTTGTCTTGGTATTGTAATCGCTTATTTGGGAGTGAACACATTTTTGCATGACTTTGGATAGTATTGGGAGAAGAGAGATTGGCCTGTAGTTTGAGACAGTGTTTTTGTCCCCACTTTTGAAGATTGGGACAACTCTGGCAGTTTTCCATGTAGTAGGGATATAACCTGCAGACAGAATAGAATTGACTATGGAAACAATTGGTTTGGCTATGGCTGGGGCACCAAGTCTTAGGAACTTAAATTGCAGTAAGCCAGGTCCACATTGGCTGTTTAGTTTTAATTTGAGGAGCACTTGGGTTATCTCCTCTTCAGATACTGGGACAAATTGAAAATTGGGAGCAGGGTTGGGTGAGGGTGGGGCTATAGGGGTACACTCAGAATGAGGTTTGTGGTTTGGGTTGCATTTCGCTAATAGGTTAGTAGCACACCCACAAAGTAATCATTGAATGCATTTGCAATGTCAGTGGGATTTGTCAGAGTAATATCCTCCTTAGTGATATTACTTGATTGTTGATGGCTAGAAGGCTGGAATATATTGTGGATAATAACTATCAACCAGAAGATAGCTGGGTTTGATATATTCTGGCGAAGATTGTCAGAGTAATATTGTGCTTTTGCATGTCTTGTTTGCCTTGTGCACATGTTCCACAGGCATCTGTAGTTAAGATCCTTGGTAGTGCCAGTTACTTTGTAGCATTTCCACAAGGCATCCCTGAAATGATAGATCGCTATAAGGTTAGTTGTAACCCATGGAAGGTGGGCACCCTGTACTCTTATTCTACGTAGTGGAGCATGGGTATCACAGCTAAGAACCTGGATTGGAAATAGTCGAGCACAGAATCAGGGTCGGGAATTAAGTTGATTCTGTGCCAAGTGCAGTTGGTAAGGTCAGCAAAAAACTGTTGTGGATTAAAGTTTCTAAATGTTCTAGTGAGGAGAACTTTAGGGCTTGATTGGCGTGGTTTAATTTTCCTTACACAGTACAGTATTGCATGGTCACTGAAAATATCAGGTTGGATGCCAGAGGATTTGATTCTGATGGGATTTGAGGAGAGAATCCAGTCTAGCAAGGAATGGTTATGAGATTTCAGGTTTGTCCTTGTGGGTTGTCCTCAAGTCCTCAAGGGCCACCAACAGGTCAGGTTTTAAGGATATCCCTACTTCAGCATAGCTTTCTCAATCAGTAGCTGAACGACTGTGCCACTGATTGAGCCACCTGTGGTGAAGCTGGGATATCCTTTAAACCTGACCTGCTGGTGGCCCTTGAGCACTGGAGTTTGCCACCCAGCTCTATGTGTTGCACGTAAAATAATGTGGAAATCTCACTGTTAATCCATATCTGCTGATTAATAATCCTATGCATTTTTCTTTAGTTCAAAGAAGTTTAAGCTCCACATTTAGTACACAACTGCTAGATACAGGTCGCTAGATATATGCGACCTGTATGTGCGGTATGGGAGTAGTGATATATGCCCTACAGCCACTCGGTAGTGTAACAGTCAAAGTAGAATGATACCTGGGTGGCTGCTATATAGGACAGTAAATCACAGCTCCGATGAAACAGCTTTTTTAGCCTTTACATTCCCTATGTAGTTGTGTACTAGATGTGGAGCCGTGAATGAATTACTACATATAGAGCAGCTAACCAATTATCATTCAGACTAGTTACACTACTGAGCAGCTGCATGCTATTATCATTGAATCCACACCTCACACACAAGTCGCAGACACCAAGCGACCCGTTTTAGGCATCTGTATACCACTTACAATATTTTATATCACTATCTGTCACATTTGTATGCATTTATGGATCAGATAGCCTCTTTAACTCACAAACGCTGTCCTCATAGAGGATCCGAGTAGCAGTCCACTGTTTATTTATATTTTTCTCCTGCTCTCATCAGTCTCTGGCATTCTGAAGTGTTCATTAGTACTGTCAGTTTGCCTATAGGGAGACCTTGTGTGGAAGCAGTTAAACAATGTGTCCAAGGCTCCCACTTAACAGCCTTATTCTCCCAGCTACACAGTAGCCTAATTTCCAGCAATCTGTATCTTTTACCTTGCGTTGCCTTGAAGGACTATTTTAAACTGTTGTCTACTCTAGATATTTGAGTACTACTTACCTTCAACTCCTACTATATTAGGCTGCATTTAGCACGTTGGTTTGATGCACAATTTACCTGCTATCTATCTACAGCCATTCTATGTACTCTCTATGAGTGACAATCTAATCAGGCGTGGTTTGAAAGTTGTGTGACTGTCTGATACATCACAGACAGACACTAGACCTTTCCAAATATACATACCACACTGAGGCACCAGTTACGTTCTGATTTATTATATTCTTTTAGGTGCCAGTTACCCTTAGTTCCTTCATTTACCACCTCTACCAGTTTACTACCATGACTGGGAGGTAGTTTGTTTAATACCTTTTTAATTGTGTTGTGCGTTTAGTCCTTCACTTGTTATACCCATATACACTAATAAAGGTTACTTTTCATGACTTGTATTTACCACTATATGAGTGCATGTTCATAGGAGTTCTTTTACTTGTCTAGGCAAGTGTAGTTGTTCGTTTCATGCATAAGTTACTGCACAGATAAGTTGTCCGATTTGTTTGTCAATTCTGAGGTACTGAACTCTCTGCTTCATATCTTTCATCATTAAATCAACTAATACATCTTTCTGATGCATTTATTTATGGGGGGTTATTTCCAAACTTTTGGCACATTGGAGTGAGACATAATTTCATTAGTAAAAACATTTTTTATTATGAATTTACTAGGGTTTGCCACAGTTGTTAAAATGAAAAAAACACCAGAATTATTCTAAAAAAAAAATCCAAGTGGTTTCAAAAATGATTTGGTGTTTTGTGTTATAGCAAAAACATAAAATGAAGACATTAGAATTGCTGGCTACGCTTACTTTGCTGTTGGGACACATTCTAAAACTGTAAATCATTTTTGCTTTGCTCTTGTACAAATAAACTTGCAAGAGAGTACCAGATTATAACACATGATAATCCTATTAAATAAGGTATTTCATTTTTATTTTCAAATGCATGTTAGCTTTATCATACAATAATCAATAATTTCCCATAATTTCCATCAAATAGCTTTTTCATATTAATATATAGTATCAGGCATACTTCAATGTTTATTGCTGCATATGCATTTAGAATAATTATAAATTGAGAATGCAAAATTGGGTTTCCACTCATGGGAAGTTCAGTACAGTAATCTAAACGTTTTTTAGGAGTTACATTTATACTTGGTTGCACATTTTAATAGAGTATTTCATATTGATCTGGTGTTAGCAACAGGTTATATATTTTTAACCTGTTACCCAAAATCCTTTGCTGCATTTGAAGCACGGTATGCTGTGCGATTATGAGAAAAGCATGTTTGTGGATCTGAATTGGACATGTAAAAATGCTTATGTGTTCTGTAGCATTGCTGAACACTATACGTGGAGGGTTTTTGTTATCTTTTTACTCATTATAACTTACTTGTGTACATGGTTCTAGCCACTACCAGCTTCACAATGTAAGGCTGGTAACCATTCTCACACTGATAAGACCTAAAAGGTTGGAACAGCTGTCTGTGAGAAGGTGTTTGGCAAACTAGCATGTGATGCTATGGTGTTTTGGCAAACTAGCATGCTATGTTATCTGTGCAAACAGGGATTTTCGTTGTGCAGACATGCGTTAACCAATACACTGCACACGCTCATTGGCAAAACTATAACATCCATTCCAATTATCGCACGTGCATTACAGACAGTTCTGCCACAAACAAAGAAGATGATTTTTTATAAATATTGTTCTTATTATTTGACCTGTACATTTTTTTTCTGCTCTAGGACGTTTGAAAGTGGCCAAATCGCCACCGACGCTCTACAGTCAGGATGATTCAACGCAAGTTGTCTTGCCACCAGTCACCTCGCCACTATCTTTAAATGCCCTCATGGCTAGCAGCAGGGCACCTCGCACTGCTGCCACTCTGATCTTATTTTTGAGTGTGCCCATGCATGTGCCCAGCTCCTAGGAAATATTTTTACATTTCCCCAGTAGCAAAAAAATCCAATTCCTCAGATTTCTGTCTGCTTTATTTGTCCCATGCAGTGGGACAGCAACATATCAAAAAAATATAGGCTGTCCCTTTAAAGCAAAAACCAAAAACATAAAAGTAAAGCCTACCCCGCTTAAGGAAGGCTTACTACCCAATCATGGCCCAAACTGTCCAACTGGGTAGCTATGCTAACTTCCTGCTTTAAATATCACATTATAAAATCCTTATCTCGAGGTGCTGGTAAATCTGTCCCAGGAGTCTCCAGGCAATCCCTCTAGATATTTGTATCATCTTGCATAAAGGCAGCCCCGCTCCCTTTACGGGCTGTGGCTCAGGTTCCTGGGTGTGGGTCCTAGGCAGTCCCAGCAGGCCTTGATTCCAACAGGTCTGGAGGACCATAGCAACCAGTGTTCTAACATTAGGGTAAAGCCTCTCTTCTGACAGGCTGCTGACTGTCTTTTTAGACCCCATTGCCATCAGGTGTTCGGTATAATTAACTAGGTGCAGCTGCAGATTGCCTATCAAGAGGAGTTTAACCTCCCACATGCTTGAAAGTATGAATACTGTAACTTCTCTCCAACCTACACAGACAGTGACTCTGTCAGACTGTATATGATTTTCTAATATATCTCTGTATGAAATGTCCAATACTCAGTATAATCATTTGGGTAAAACTTTAGACCTGCCCTTTTTGCTTGTAGGCTATTGCCTGAAATAATATTATGATATCATGGTGTGGATGTGAGTAAAGGCTGGTTTTGGTGTGACCTAATTATCGTAACATTAGTTCCATGTGCTAACATTAATAGAAGTTTGTGAATATGCGATTTTATGCTAATGACTCTTTAGCATATGAGTAAGCCAGGCATCCGTTAAAAGTTAGCAATCCGATATTTCTCAAGTTAACTCAAGGGCATCGTAACGCTAATCACCTTTGTGATATGTGTTACGAATAGCGGTACGTTAAATGGGGGTAACATCAGGATAAAAGATTTAGCGGAGCTTTAAGGATCTAACCCTGTGAGTGTCCATTTGTATGTCATTACCCAGAATCCTATACTGCAGTGGACATATGGTATGCTGAATGATTATGAGGTATGACAAATTTGTAATGGGGTGCCGGAAACCCTGCCATGTTAAAATCCTGTGGGTCACGTGACCGTGGGATTTTAACATTGCAGGAGATACCGGCACCCCATAACTGAGCATGTATCTCGGGAAGTAGGGTGCCCGAACCTGAAATCAATGCGGCTCAGCTCCGGAGACCCCATGCTACAATACCTTAGTGTTAAAATTTTAATAAGCCCCTCCGTGATCGCCTGTTAGAGGCGCGCAGGTAGAGTGACTGATTCTGCCTATCTCTTACAGCGCGTCTCTTACAGACAGGTAGACTCAGGTAGGATTAACACAGCAGGACCCCTGATGTGTTAATCCGATGGGCCATTAGTCTGTTGCAGCAAACGTTGAAATGGAAATGGAACAGGGCCTGAACCAAATAACAAGGGGATGAGGGGCAGTCCAACTCACAGGATTAAAAGGATGGGGGGTTGTGAAGGCAAAAGGCTAAGAAGCTAGCTATGTGAGTGTAGCCATGGCTGGTTTCTGGCTACCAGTCTGGCCTTCTCCTGGCAGTAAGCCCTGGTAAGAGCAGGCCTGCTAGGACTAATCCTGTGTTTTCCCCACCCCCAGCAGCTTCAGTGAGTCACAGGGGAGGCGGTGCAACTAGGTATTTGTGTATAATCAGGGACTCAGACATGGTTCCTGTTTTTCCTGTACGTAAGAACTGCACACCCCAAATTCAGCAGTTGCCTCTACCCTTGAAAAAGGCTGGTCTACCCCATCAACTATGCAGAGCTCTGTCAGTTTGTACTCCCTCCCCAAGGGAAGTGGAGTGGGAGACTATACCTCATAATTCACCAGGGAGTAAGGGAAGAGCAAGGACTGCTTCAGGGCCCCTTGGCTTGGAGTGAAGGTGCAGTGTACATCCTGAGGGTGAAGCCTCAATAATTGCCTGCTGTTGTGAAGCTGTAAGATCTGCAGTGGGCTAATAAAGTGTTCCAGTGTTTTACTATACCTTCCTGCCTGAAATTGCAATCTATCAGGGGAAGGGTAAAGAAGTTCTCCTGTAGGGATTGTCCCCCACATCCCTGGGGCCTGCAAGAGATGGAGGCGCTGTCACTATGAGTATGAATCAGTTACGACCCCAGAAGCCTGTTCTGACCTCAGGAGACTCAGATCAACTGTGAGCCAGCAGGTATGCACCACACCACACCATGTAGCAGTGAAATCTCCAAGAGGGGGTGCGAGGGGGGGACAGGGGACAGACATGTGTTACATGAGTTACACAGTAACAACTAAGGCTAAGGGAACTGTAGACAGACAAAGAAAAACCATACAAGGGACAAAACAAGGAACATTTACTTAATATGATATCTGAGATTTTTGTTTACAATTTAAGCATTCAATATAATGCCACGGCTAAGATTAATCTAATGTTTACCCATTTTTTTGGCTGCTTTTCCTGTTCCCGGCCGGAATTGGCCGCGCGCCATCCGCATCTCACGGCTGCGCGCGGCCGTTCTACAATCAGCGCCTAATGGCGCTGAACAATAGAAGCGCCTGCGGCGCCGGAAAAAAAACGGCCGCGTCTGCACGGGGTTTCAAATTACCCGCAGTGCAGGCCGCCTGAGAGTAAGTTTAGCCGCCACTGTATTTTAGGGACCATGGATTTCCCAGTTGGCTCTATCCTGGATTGAGTTTTAAAGCATGGGTTTTGTATCAGGATATGTGGAGTCAAAGTTGTTACTGAGTTAGATGTAAAATTAAAAATTCTTGTCTTTTTGATGAAGCTTGCAATAGGGTGAGGGCTTATAGAAACAACTCGGCAGTACCTTTGAAAATGTAGGTATGTGATTGCTTAAGATAGAAAATTAAGTATATTTATTGAAGTAGTTCAGCTTATCTGATGATCTCTATTTTGTCTTGAACTGGCTACGGTAGGAGACAAACTCTTATGAAGTTATATTAACAATCTTAGGCTGCGGCCACGCTGCCTGCGCTGCACGCCACCGCCTGCGAGGCAGGCGGCTCATACAGCAGAGTCCCCCGGTTTGCAGAGAGCTGCAGGGGGAAAGACAGGGGGGGGCGTGACGGGAGAGTGACGGGGCGCGGCTGTGACGTCACCTGGCAGGTTCACCCTCATTGGCTGAACCGCCGGGGGGCGTGGCCGAGCGCTCCGTTACGTGTCCTGCTCTCAATTTGAGAGGTGTTTGTTATGGTATGGTCACAAGGTGAGGGTGCAATTGAAAATGCTGCCAAATGTGTAATACTCTCAATAAACCTGAATTATAATTCACCAAATTGATGTTATACTGTTTGGGAAATTCATGTATAATACAGTCATACTTCCATTTCTTTTGTCCATTTTGCACTTACATGTGGTGCTGTTTATACATTTTGGCGATTGCATCCGTGAATCATGCTAAAATCCTTAAACATTAACCAGAAAATAACAGGTTAGTTTGGAACACATTGCTCGTTCATATTTATTTTCTCAATGAAAGTAGAGATGTTTGTGGAAATTTAGGTCAAATTAGATAGTTCTAATGCTGCTTCAAATATACAGAGATAAAACTGTTTTACGTAAATTAAATTAAATTGCGCTTAGATGATTATATATAAATATATATATATAGATAAATAGAGGTGTGTGTGTGTGTGTGTGTGTGTGTGTGTGTGTGTGTGTGTGTGTGTGTGTGTGTGTGTGTGTGTGTGTGTGTGTGTGTGTGTGTGTGTGTGTGTGTGTGTGTGTACATATATACAGTTTGTGTGTATATGTGTGTTTTTGTGCACCATTTATTTTTCAAACACAATCAACATAGTGTATGTTATTTCAAATTTCATAACAATTTCAATAGCCATAAGAATTTTGAGGAATGCAATACAATGTATC
Organism: Ascaphus truei; assembly: GCF_040206685.1. NCBI lineage: Eukaryota > Metazoa > Chordata > Amphibia > Anura > Ascaphidae > Ascaphus > Ascaphus truei. The sequence goes on along the minus strand of NC_134486.1, from coordinate 393,538,295 downwards.
CCTGTCTGCCCATAGCCATGAATAAAAATTAAAAAAAATCTCAAAGACTGGATCAGCTACCCTTTAATTTTCTAAATGCTGCTGTTTTGTAAGGCTGTGTCATGCCTCTCAGTTCAAACACGCTTTGGCTCTTTATTATTCATGGGCCTTTTTCCTCAGTCAGTGGTGTTGAATAATAAAACAGCCCAGGATCAAATGGGCCAATTCTCCACGCCTGACACCAACTGCTACTGTTCTCTGGGCTCTGCCAAGCGTTGCCTCTGATAATGAGTGGGATTTGGTTAAACAGTAAATTAATGAATAATGAAATATCCAGGTTGATCAGTTAGAGAGCACGCTTGCTTTGCCCCAGGCTAAATGCTAGGGGCTGGAATTACTCTCAAACGGCACTTGCCTGTCTGCTGGGCTGGATAACTATTTTACAGCCCATTGCTTGACAGAATGTTAGGACGGGGGGAAGGGAAAGAGGAAATGGGAAGGGAGTTGGATTAGGGATCACCAAGGTTCTGTATATAAAAGCAAATGGTAGGGTAATCTTGTTATCATCTATTAGGAAGCCACACCATTTAGGATCCAGAATAGCAATTATTCTATAATTGGATGGTGTGATTTCAAAAACCTAGGGTGTTTTTTTTTTTTCTTAATGGGATTTTTCTTTCTTTGCTAAATCTGCTGCTGTGTTTTGCAACAGGGAGACTTGGATAAATGGCTAATAAATATATGTCACCCTGGGACTTCCATTGGGAATTTTAATAAAGGATGAGTGTTTTCTTTAAAAAAAAAAATTTGACAACAAAATCAACTAAATTACACCAGATGCATGATAGGAAAGTCCCATTGCAGCAAGAAATGCATTGCAAGCCTACTTAATTTTATCTGATGCTATTTCCTATATGGTACAAAACTGGAGATATATTTGAATCAAATATGACCATTTATTATGCAATTAAATGGAGACACATAGGGCATATTCTGTGTTTATTTTACATCTTAAGAATGGGTTGTGATTCTACAAACAAGCCACTTGATTCATCAAGCAATGATTCACTGTTTCAAAGAAATGTGTCAAAGGATTCCTATAAAGAATAGAACTCACAAAGACACTGAAAACACCATTCATTTTTTTTCACACTTCATTTAGGTGTAGGAAGTTCTTATTGAATTGAAAAAATTGCTAGCATATGTGATGTATTTGCAAGTAAAAATTGCGAGCTTGTGTTCCATATTAGGAATGGATATGGGCTGCATACATTATATATCCACAACCGAATAAGATGCAGCTGGAGATGTGACATTCTTATTTATTTATTTATAAAATATTTTACCAGGAAGTAATACATTGAGAGTTACCTCTCGTTTTCAAGTATGTCCTGGGCACAGAGTTAAGACAAATAATACATGTTTACAAATACAGTTACATAAATGAACAGGGTATACATTATATACAAGACATTGCATGCACAGTTAAAGAAAATATATATTATGGGCTTTGGTTTTGTCTTGCAATTTAATTGCCAGTGATTTTCCCCACAGATTAATACAGTGTTAAAATAAGACATAATAATTACTTATTTCTGAAAGTGCCTATTTAGTACAGTCCCTTCCATTTAGAGAGCTTGTCCCACAATGATGTCCTCTCTCCTTGGTCATTTTCTGATTTTCTTTAATCCCTTTACAGGCATCCCATTATATTTTGTGTTAACCACCTATATAAATTCTATTTTTCTTCCCTATACATCTCTATTGATTATGTGTTTCTAGTGATATCTTACAGCTTTAAATATTTATTCAGTAGGGGAAATATATTGGTTGTATCATCCGCCAAATGCATCCTCTTACCGCCAATCGAACCCACTAATCTAATTCACGTACATTCTAAACCTTCCACAATTCCGCCTATATCATAAGCTCTGTGAGAAAAGTGTTTCCATTCTCTGAAGTTGTTTTATTATTTCTGCTATTATTTGTTACAATAATAGTAATATATTTTTCTTATGAACCGCTGACAGTGTACACAGCACATGACTGGCACAATAAGTCCCTGCCCCTGTAGATTTTACAGTGATATTGACTGATTTGCCAAGGTCACAAGAAGAACTGACACTATACAAATATAGATATACATGCATTAATAATAATAATACTAATACTAATAATAATAATAATAATACTAATAATACATGCATAAATAATAATAATAATAATAATAATAATAACAATAATAATAATAATAATAATAATAATAATACATGTAGTAATGCATGAAATAATGCATGTAATAATAATAATAATAATAATAATAATAAATGTATATTTTAAGTATTTAGAGTAAACAGACTTTAGATTGTACTCTTCATTAATCTATCTTCTTTGATACACACCAGGGTAAAACTGCATTACTCACTTTGGCATTTTCTTTGTTTTGTATGAATTTGCCCACTTTACATATTTGTCAATTGTGGAAGACATTTGCAACCCATTTACATTGAAATTGGAGAGAGGGAGAGAGAGAGTCAGGGAGAGAGGGAGAGAGGGAGAGAGTGGGTCAGGGAGAGGGAGATGCACCAATAGATCCCTTGGTGTGTGGCAAGATAATGGAAAGAGCACAAAAAAACGCTCTATAATTGAAAATCAATTATTACTAAACACATTCAAATGGGGCTAGTGCAAGGGGTTAATAATAACAAATATATAAGAATTGGTATACTTATGTTCTTAGCACATTAGTCCATGTGTTAGTGCTATGGGTTAACCCGTCCACAGGTGTGATGTAAGAATTGGGAGGGTTGGGGCTGATTGTAGGAAGTGGTATACATATATATTGTTTGTTTTTAATACTGAAGACCGAAGTTGCGTTGAATTGTGTATTTAATCTATGTTCCACACTGCATCTGATAACTGAAATGAGCAAATTTAGAAAATGTTTCCAAATAAAATAAACAGTATTTTTGAGCAGTTTATTCCAAATTTCAGGCATTAGAAAATGGATTTGGTAAATGCAGTAAATACAAAAATGAACACAATATAAGTCCGCTAGATTCCTTTTTCTGTAGATTTATGTTCCAGTGTTTCTTTCATTACATATGTGTACATTATTTAAATATGGGGTTCTTAGAGCCTCTGCTGTCATTAAAGTCAATGCAAAAAAATATGCACTTTGAGATGTGTACCATTTTTACCTAGCCATACCATTCTTACCTATCCATACCATTCTTACCTATCCATACCATTCCTACCTATCCATACCATTCTTATCTATCCATACCATACATAGCTATCCAAAACATTCTTATCTATCATACCATTCTTACCTATCCATACCATTCTTACCTATTCATACCATCCTTACCTATCCATACCATTCTTACCTATCCATACTGTTCTTACCTATCCATAGCATTCTTATCTATCCATAGCATTCTTACCTATCCAAAGCATTCTTACCTATCAATACCATTCTTATCTATCCATGCCATTCTTACCTATTACACCATTCTTATCTATCCATACCATTCTTATCTATCCATACCATTCTTATCTATCCATACCATCCAATCAGTGCGGAGCTTAGCAGCAAGTGTGTCACACTTCTGCATATGCGCGCGCAACTCAGGAAGCGTTCTCAGTCGGTACACGGGACGGTTGTATGCGGGCAGAACTGTGAAGCCTTACCCAGGAGGTGCTATCAGCGGGGACTAACCAAAGTGGCGGTACACGCGGCGGCGGGACCGGCTATCTGGGGATGGAACTGCAAGTTCCCCGGTGTGGACGTCCGTTCTTGGGAAAGGAACTACCAACTGTGCCTATCAAATATTGCTTGTCGTAAGTACAATTGAAAGTTCTCACGACATACCCCCTGTATTCCTCAGAAGACCCCTAGTTCAACAGGACTGGACATTATATATGGTCAGTTATTTCCACTGTATATTTTTGGATTTGTTTTAGGCGCCAGATAATTTTTTGTTAATTAAAGTGTCGGCAGTACTAAAGTCCCTTAGAAAGGCAGGCCTGACTGCTAATCCAGCAAAATGCTCAATAGGGAGAAGTGAAACAAAGTACTTAGGCTACATACTTGGTAATGGACAAATAAAGCCTGTCTGCAGCAAGGTGCTGGCGTTGATGGATTGTCCAGTACCAATGACAAAAAAAGAGGTGAGAGCTTTCCTGGGCTTTGATGGGTATTATTGGTAATTCCTACCATATGTTTCCACAGTCCTTGGCCCCCTCACCAAACTAATAAGAAACGTGGCACCCAATAAAGTCCAGTGGACAGTACAATGTGAGGAGGCGTTTCAGGAAGTGAAAAGGATACTCTGTTCAGAGCCAGTTTAACAGAGTCCGGACTTTGAGAAGCCCTTCATTCTTCAGACCGATGCCTCAGAAGTAGGTTTAGGGGCCATTTTGTCTCAGGAGGTAGACGGGGAATAGTGTCCGGTCCTATACCTTAGTAGGACGCTCTTAAAAAAAGAACATGCCTATTCTGTAATAGAGAAGGAGTGTTTAGTGCTGAAGTGGGCAGTATTAGCACTCCGGTATTATCTCCTGGGTACCACATTCACCCTGGTCACAGACCATGCTCCCCTAAAATGGCTTCATACAATGAAGGCCACAAACCCCAGAGTCACGCGCTGGTACCTCTCCCTTCAACCCTTCTCCTTCCGCCTACAACATAGGGTTGGGAAGTTACACGCGAATGCAGATTTTTTTTGTCCCGGGAAGGGGGGGGGGTGATTGTTTCAAAAAGCGAGTGTGCGAGGAGCAACAGTCTGAGAGGGGAGGTATGTGAGGGAGTATACAAGAGGTTAAACTCTCTCACTTTAGCAGACCAATGGAACCACACGCAAGCTGGCAGGTTTTCTAGCTGATTGGAAAGGGGAGGTTTAAAGGAAGACAGCAGGTTTCTTCCAGGCTGTCATTTTGCCTCAAAACCTGTGAGGAAACAGGTTGCAGAGAGCCTGGCTGAGGGGAGAGCCTGAACTCCCTGTAGTGTACCTGGGACTAATAACTATTGTTTTTGTTTGCAGACTTATGCCATTTACTTTCATTGCTTTATTCTCTGTGCAACTACAACCTGCTTCCCTGTTAAGGGATTAAAGCACTTTTCATTGCCAGAAAGTAGTATGTAAGCTCTTCTCTGACCATACCGACAAGGCCGCTCTGTCACACTTATCCATACCGTTCTTATCCTTTCTTACTAACCATACAATTCTTATCTATTGTCACGATGACACCAACTTTTATCAACACATTTATATTTCTGGGTACTTGATTGAACAGAATAAGTTGCAAAATAAATTGTGATTTATTTCCTTAATAGACAAACACACGACATCTGCAGAATTCACTTGAAAACAACACTTACTGGAATAAGGGAATGAAAGAAATTGTCCTTTGAAACAAAATAAATTGTCCTCTCTTGCAAGCGCAAGAAATGCAGCTTTGGTTTTAAAAGTCCTGTGGTTATGTGGTTATTTACCACTTCACTCCTGGACTGGTTGCTGCTGTGCTGTCTTGCATCTTTACATCATGGATTAAAATTCAGGAATCACACTGGGGATACCTGGGGGGGCCACAGTTATAGACTGCCCAAAGCTATCTTTAACATGTGGATCCAATCCCCTCGTGGGAACAAAAAAAACCACGAATAGCCAAGTTACCCACAGTTCATAAGACCGGTCAACAGGACTGTCCGGTGGGCAGGGCGCATGGGTCAGGTTGACGCCCATGCCACTTAGCATACCTGGGCTACACCCATAACTTGGTAACACTGTGTCTGGTTTCTGACTCAAAGGTGTCACTAGCCTGACATCTGCTGTGTATCAGTTTGCCAGTATTGTATACATTATGGGTCTCTGGGTCTCTGGGTCTTTTAGACAGGGGGACTCTAAATCTGTGAGAGCCTTTTGAGGCTCCGTCATAAAAATAACTACAGCCCTGTGAGGCTTAGTCATAAAAATAGCCCCAGCTCATTCACCCATATCACAGCTGGATGTCGAAGTAATTCCTGCTTGGACTTACAAAAAAATACCTCCTGCCTTACATTTAAGATCTGCCATCATGTGTCGGCTAGAGGGTATAGCAAGCAATGCATCTTGTCTTTTACCCTCGCGGACAGGGAATGGCCTGCAAATGGGGAATAAAAATGGTGGGGACAGGGCAATAACAGTAATGCATAGCAAATCAGGTATTAACCCTTTCCTCCCAGTCACATCTATCCATACCATGATTACCTATCCATGCCTTTCTTACTTCTCCATACATTCTTATCCTTTCTTACTTATCCATACCATTCAGATCTAGCCATACCATGCTTACCTATCCATACCATTCTCACATATCCATACCATTCTTATCTATCATACCATTCTTATATATCGATACTATTCTAATATATTGATACCATTCTTACCTATCCATACCATTCTTATCTATCCATACCATTGTTATCTATCCATACCACTCTTATCTATCCATACCCTTCTTACCTATCCATACCATTCTTATATATCCATACCATTCTTACCTATCCATACCATTTTTACCTATCCATACCATTCTTATCCTTTCTTACTTATCCATACCATTCTTATCCTTTCTTACTTATCCATATCATTCTTATGTATCCATACCCTGCTTACCTATCCATACATCCTTATCTATCCATACCATTCTTACCTATCCATACCATTCTTACCTATCCATATCATTCTTACCTATCCATACCATTCTTACCTATCCATACCATTCTTATCTATCCATACCATTGTTATCTATCTATGCCATTATTGCCTATCCATACCATTCTTACCTATCCATACCATTCTTATCTATTCATACCATTCTTATCTATCCACACCATTCTTACCTATCCATTGCATTCTTACCTATCCATACCATTCTTACCTATCCATACCATTTTTACCTATTCATACCATTCTTACCTATCCATACAGTTCGTATCTATTCATACCATTCTTACGTATCCATACCATTCTTATCTATCCATACCATTCTTACCTATCCATACCATTCTTATATGTCCATACCATTCTTACCTATCCACCATTCTTATCTATCCATACCATTCTTATGTATCCATACCCTGCTTACCTATCCATACATCCTTATCTATCCATACCATTCTTACCTATCCATACCATTCTTACCTATCCATATCATTCTTACCTATCCATACCATTCTTATCTATCTATGCCATTCTTGCCTATCCATGCCATTCTTACCTATCCATACCATTCTTATCTATTCATACCATTCTTATCTATCCACACCATTCTTACCTATCCATAGCATTCTTACCTATCCATACCATTTTTACCTAGCCATACCATTTTTACCTATCCATACATTCTTATCTATTCATACCATTCTTATCTATCTACACCATTCTTACCTATTGATACCATCCTTATCTATCCATACAATTCTTACCTATCCATTCCATTTTTACCTATTCATACCATTCTTACCTATCCATACAATTCGTATCTATCCATACGATTCTTACCTATCCATACCATTCTTCTCTATCCATACCTTTCTTACTTATCCATACCATTCTTACTTATCCATACCATTCTTAGCCATTCTTACCTATCCATACCATTCTTATCTAGCCATAACATTCTTACCAATCCATACCATTCTTCTCTATCAATACCATTCTTATCTATCCATTCCATTGTTACCTATCCATAAAATTCTTATCTATCCATACCATTCTTTCTGATCGATACATTCTTATCCTTTCTTACTTATCCATACCATTCTTACCTATCCATACCTTTCTTACTTCTCCATACCATTCTTATCCTTTCTTACTTATCCATACCATTCTTATCTACCCATACCATGCTTACCTATCCATACCATTCTTACCTATCCTTACCATTCTTATATATAAATACCATTCTTATCTATTCATACCATTCTTACCTATCCATACATCCTTATCTATCGATACCATTCTTACCTATCGATACCCTTCTTTTCCTTTCTCACTTATCCATACCATTCTTACCTATCCATAGCATTCTTATCTATATATATAATTCTTATCTATCGATACCATTAATACCTATTCTTACCATCCTTTATCCATTCTTTTTCTTACATGGTATTTTAAGTTTTAGTCAACTATAACCTAATAGGTACGTTTCCTTCAATTGTCAAATTAACTTAACCTTTCACTGACGGTGCAAACTGCAATGCATTGAAAAATAATATGTCTGTTCTAGCCCATTGGCTAGGGTTTAATAATTAGGGGATATTCTCTCAACTGTGCAATAAACACCATGAGAAAGGAAAGGATCCGGAGCCACAACCTGTGACAAACTTCAGGGCACTTCCGGGTTATAGAAAAAACTTTATTGGGACCTCACGAACACACGGCTACACCACAATCTCCCCCTCAACGCGTTTCACGCTAGGATCAGCGCTCCAAGACGAAGCGCTGATCCTAGCGTGAAACGCGTTGAGGGGGAGATTGTGGTGTAGCCGTGTGTTCGTGAGGTCCCAATAAAAAAAATTCTATAACCCGGAAGTGCCCTGAAGTTTGTCACAGGTTGTGGCACCGGATCCGTTCCTTTCCATGCTGTATACTCAGAAGGCTGCACGCCCAGAACCGGAGCTCAGAGGAGAGCAGGACCGAGGTCTGTGAGCCTACATAGGTAAGGTTTCCCTTCCCAGCTCTGACCTATCTCCTGGTCCGTTTATCCTTTCCTGCTCCATTCTATGTGACTCACATTGACACCACAGAGTGCTGGTACTAGCTGCCAGAGCGCAGGACAGACTTTCTATTTTATAAACATCATGAGGCCTATGCAATAAACCCACAAACTAATTTTTGAGGCGCAAAATTGGTGAATGGAAATCTTATTTAAAATTGCACTTATGTGAGAAATGTATCTGTTCTAGAGTGACTAACGTTTCTATATTTCAACAGAAATATATCTGTGACAGTAGCAGCAAAAAAAGATATCAACTGCCCAGTTCAACTTTGTGTTACCCCTAAAAAGTCGGTTAATAGTATAAGCGCAGAATGAAGTTGCTATGTATCCACCAAGAAATTCTTGGGACGCAGCACGGATGTTTTTTTTTTATATAGGTTAACAAAATGTAGTATTTTCACAGCATGGCTATTATAAATAATATTAAACGAATAATGTATATTTACTAATGCTGGTTATAAATGGAAGATAAAATACACATCATCCTGTTTTAACTTAATTGATATCAGTCATGTATTTAATGTGATACTATGTATGTATGTATGTATATATTTATTTGTATAGCACCATTAATGTTCATAGCGCTTCACAGCAGTAATACATGTGACATAATCATATAAATAACAAATAATACAAAGAACACATAATGGGAAGAAACGCTCCAGACATTAAAGTAACATTTAGGAAAAGGAGTCCCTGTCCTGAAGAGTTTACAATCTAATTGCAATTTATCTAAATACAATGCAGCAACAATCATTTCTGACAACGCATTATGCGTATGTAGCCTTCCTACATAGAAGACACATTTTTGAATGGTTTGCACTATTTTTTAGCCCGTGTTTGTTTGTTTTTGAGTTTTTTTGGCTCACAGAAATGGACTGTGCTAGACGTACACATGTAAATAGTTTGTACTAAAAAAGAATATTCCTCTGCACCAAAAAGTGAGTAAAAATTGTCCACCATGGTTCAACCTGGCGAAAACTCTTAACCAGGAGTGGACAACTCCAGTCTTCAAGGGCCACCAACAGGTCAGGTATTCACGATATCCCTGCTTTAGCACAGGTGTCTCAATCAATGATTGAGCTACCTGTGCTGAAGCAGGGGTAACCCTAATAATTGTCTTGTTGGTGGCTCTTGAGGACCGGAGTTTGCCACCCCTGCTCTAAATGATTAATACTATTAGTGAAGATTGAAGTTTCTATGTATCAACCCAGCAATGAATTGAGATGCAACCTGGATGTTTCAGGGTATAAGTTAACATATGAATAGTAAGCACACAACATCGCAGAGACTCAACAGGTAAAAGAAATAAATATTGCATCATATATATATATATATAAATATAAATATATATATATATATATATATTGTATTATTAATTAGAAGAGCACTGATTTATATATATAGTGTATATATATATATTTGTGTATATATATATATATACATATATAGATATATATATATATATATATATATATATATATATATATATATATATATATATATATATATATATATACATTTTTGTGTATTCCTTTTCCCATTATTTATTTTTTGAACATTTGTAACACATTTTACATTATTAACACACTATATATATATATATGTTGTGGTTATTTTATATATAATCCACAAGAGGCCAATCAGCACACTTTAATGAAGCAAAAAATCAGATGCTAGTCCCATAGAGAAACACACAGCATACGTACCAATCCAAGGACCAGTAAAGAGACAGAAAACTGCACGGGGTTAATCCAAAAAAATTGTATTCAAAACATTGACACACATAAGCCAACGTTTCAGTCCCACATGGAGACCTTCCTCAGGGCCGTGCAACCAACAAGTGATAGTGACCATACATATATACCCCCACCGATGATGCACCACAACAGAAAGAACCAATCACCTGCGGTGGAGCCCCGGTTCAAAATTAGTGACAAAATGTTTTAGAAAATGGAGGGTAGAGTGCACTAAAGACAAGGCGAGACTCACTTGAGATTGAGGAGCTCAATCGCCCTTAAACAAAACATAATAACGAACGGGTTGGTCGACTCTTGGAGATTAATGAACCCCATTACCAAAGGTTTTACCTTGTACTCGGCCCCACATAGGCAATACACCTGCATTGACTTTATCATTATATCTAGAGAATTGGCTGGTCGGATAACGAAAGCAGATATAGACAATATAACATGGTCAGACCATGCCCCGGTATCATTAACCATAAGAGACATACACCAGAGGCCGACAGGCACACTCTGGCGTATGAATGACCTCCTACTCAGGATCTCAAAAACCAAAAAAGCCATAGAAACCGCCATGCGAGATTATTTCTCACTAAATGACAATGGCCAAGTCAGCAACTGCACACTATGGGCAGCGCACAAAGCCAGTGTAAGGGGCAAGGTAATCAGCATTGCCTCTTATAGGAAAAGGGAGAAAACAAAGAGGATAAACAGCCTCAATAATAGCATTAGTAATAACGAAGAGATTTATCAACAAAATCCATTTGATACCGTTAGAGCCACGATTGATAAAGATAGATCAGAACTCAAAGGTATACTGATAGAAGATACCGAGAAAGCAATGAGGTGGACAAATCAGACCTTTTACGAAAAAGGCAACGAAGCAGACAGACAACTGGCGGCCAAACTCCGAAATAAAACAGCGAGCCTTAAAACCAACCAAAATAATTTAACTTACAACCCAGCCGAAATTAACAAAGAGTTCGTTCAATACTACAGCGACCTATATAACCTGACAAACCCAACCCGAGACAAAAGGGAGCTATAAACAAAACTCGATGAATACATAAAAGGATCAAAATTAACCAAACTAGATGAATTAGAATCTGCCCATTTAGGAGCCCCAATAACATCTGAGGAGGTATCAGCAGCTATTAAATCCCTCAAGAACTCTAAAGCCACAGGCCCAGACGGGTTCACTAACATCTATTACAAGACATTTGAAAACATACTGAAACCATACCTAGTCCGATGGTTCAACAAGATTCTAGATGGTGAAGCCCCACCGAAAGAATCCTTAGAAGCCTCCATTATCGTCATACTAAAAGAAGGGAAAGATCCTGCATTTTGTTCTAGCTATAGGCCCATCTCTCTTATCAACACAGACATAAAATTATTCGCCAAAATTCTAGCAACTAGATTGAACCGAGTACTAAACACCTTGATCCACCCAGACCAGGTGGGGTTCACCCCAGAATGACAAGCTTCCGATAACATTCGGAGAATAATTAATATCATCCACAACAGCAATGCGAACCAACGTCCCACCCTGATCCTGGGGCAAGATGCCGAGACGGCTTTTGACCGGGTGGACTGGTCGTTTATGTTTCGAGTTTTCAGAGAGATGGGCATACACGAAATTTCATCATGGGCATTAAAGCGTTATACTCCCACCCAATAGCTACAGTACGTACATCAGGCTACACTTCAGCACCATTTCAAGTCTCTAACGAAACTAGGCAGGGATGTCCACTCTCACCTATGCTGTTTGCCATGTGCATTGAAGTATTAGCATCAAGGATTAGAGTGAACCAGGGGATAGAGGGAGTGCCTATATCCAACAATATATACAAAGTGTCGCGGACGATACTCTTCTTTCCCTGACTAACCCAGAAACTTCTCTAAAAAACCTATTTGATACATTAGACAAATTTGGCAAACTATCACATTTCAAAGTGAACCACACTAAATCAGAGGCTATAGGCCTACACATACCTAGAGAAACAGAAAGTGCACTAAAGAAAACATTCCCAATAAAATGGATGCCAGACAAAATGAGATATCTAGGAGTGTACATTACTAGACAATATGATGACATCTATAGAGCAAACTACCCAAGCCTTATTAAAAGCTTGAAAAAAGATCTAGAGGCCTGGTCAAGATACCAGATATTCTGGTCGGGCAAGATTATATCAGTAAAAATGAACTTGCTACCCAGAATACTCTACCTATTCCAAGTGCTTCCAGTAACCCTCCCAATCTATGTAATAAGAGACCTGGAAAGAGCGATAACTAAATTCATCTGGAATGGGAGAAAACCCAGAATCAAGAAAAAATTGATGGTCCTCCCACTGACCCGGGGAGGTCTGGGTCAACCAGACATAGCTAAATACTACGATGCAGCCAGACTTATCCCACTAATTTATTGGTCTGCAGCCCCAGGAAAAACACAGTGGGTGGACATAGAGAGGTCGGAAGCTGGGTATGAGGAACTCGCATCTCTCCTATGGGTAAATAAGGCAAATAGGCAGCCAAGCTATAGAAATCATCCAGTCTTACTACAATCCTGAATATCTGGGATAAAAACTGCAAACACAAGCTAATCTCCTCCATTCCATAGCCCCTATCACCAATCAGATCTTACCCTGATTTCACCCCAGCACATAACTCGAACATCTTTAAACAATGGGATGAGAAAGGACTATCCAAGCACGGAGACATGCAAAGAGGAGACAAGATCAAATCATTTATGGGGATAAGAGAGGAATACAATATTTCAAGTACACAAATATTCCAATATATGCAGTTGGCCCACTTTGTCACCTCGATACAGCCCGGAGACACCTGGAACAGACCTGTGACAGGGTAAAGAAAAGCCACCAGCTATATGCCTAAAAAACCTATGTCTAGTCTGCAGTGCAGCACTGACTAGGTTAACTTCAGCTGGGAACCTCAGGACAATTAGTTGGATCCCAGCTGCCTAATTAAGGTGTGTTTAAACCCAGGCTGTTGACACATGGAGCCTGGCTATTAAGGAGAGAGGAGTAAGCTGCTAAAGATTACTGAAACAAGGTCTGAGTAGCAAAGTAGTTGTATTGTGAACTGTCTGTCCCCTGCATAGAAAAGGGTAGCTACCTTATATATAAACTGTCTGCTAAAGAGAAACTGTTTTGTTTGGTTTGCTGAAGAAAAAGCCATTTTCGTTTGTTGCTGAAGAAAAAGCCGTTTTCGTTTGTTGCTGATGAAAAGCAATTTTTGTTTTTTGTGCTGTATATCTTTTAAGGCTAAATAAATAAGCCTTGTCATGAAACCCACGTGTGTAGTTGCATGTACCCTGCAACATATGGTGTCAAGAATTGGGAAGGATTTTTTGCAAAAGGCTCCTGCAGTTAAAGGGCCACACACACACACATGAATGGAAGAACTTTTGAAAGAGTTTCTGTGCGAGCAGACCAGACATCAGGGACAGTTAATGCAGGAGCAGGCATGGCTGCAAGCGGAGAGAGATGAAAGACTTCAAGCAGCACAGGATGAGCGGATTGCCAAGCTGCTGACCCATTTCCAAGGGTCTGCCAGTCCAGAACTTGCAAACAGACCCCCGATACTCCTGATGAAAATGGCGCCGAACAAAGATCCAGATCGCTGGGCAACTGCTTTGGCCCCGCTCCTCATAGGAGAAGCTCAGGCCTCATATCAGGGCCTCCCTACAGATCAGGCAATGGACTACCGACTACCGACAAGTAAAAGCCGCCATACTGGATCGCTTAGGTCTGACCCCAGAGACATACCGGCAGCAGTTCCGGAACATGAAGTACACCACTAAGATGAGACCCCGGGGCCTCGCTCAGCGATTATTGGACTTGTGTACGCGCTGGATACAACCCGAGGAGTGCACTAAGGAGGCAATTCTTGAGCAGGTGGTTTTGGAACAATTTTTACAAATAATACCCCCTTCCGCACGCTCGTGGGTAAAACGCCACGCTTCTGAAACCCTAGCTTTGGTGGTCCGACTCGTGGAGAACTTCCTTGGGGCTGAGCAGCAGGCGAGTGTCCTGAACCCGACTCCACCGGCAATTGCGGACGCCCAAAGAGAGAGGTCGAATCAATGGGGAACCTATGGCCAGTCACGGAATAGCCAAGTCCAACGGAAGGAGCAGTCGTTCCAGCAAGGACGGAGTCCAAATGCTGGTCCTCGATGGTCTCCTTCCGGATGTCGGCTCATCTCAAAATGAGAGGAACTTCCAAGAACGTCGCCCACAGGACCCACCAGACACCTGGTCTCCAGTAACTGGTCCAGCGGAGCGCTATCCACAGCCCCCTCCTGCGAGGGAACCCTCTCCATGATCCGCCTACGGAGAACAAGGCCACCGGTATGTGGACTGTCCACGGATGGATTGTTCATTCAGCAGAACCGTCGCCTCGGCTTTCACTGGGGAAAATTACAAGACCTGGCTACTTCCAGCCCTGATTGGGGGAAAAACCATCCAGGCCCTTGTAGATTCAGGCTCTGGGAAAACTCTGGTCCTCCAGGAACTGTTTCCGCCCAACGTGTGTTCTTTTGACTCCCCATGGAGCATAGAATGAAAACACGGCGATGTAAAACGCTATCCGATGGCCAAAATCCGCCTACAGGTAAAAGGTCAGGAGGCTTACCTCGAAGTAGGAGTTGCTCCTTGGCTACCAGCCCCCATTGTGCTCAGTCGGGACTGGCCTTTCTTTTCAGACCTAATGGCCCCAGTTTTTCACGAGGAGCCTCCTTCTAGGGATCAGGAGAACACTGGCAAACTGTTCCCCTTCTCGGCAGACCTTTTTCCCAGTAGACACCGGGTTCAAAAGACTCGGAAGCAAAGACGCTTGGACAAACAGGACTGGTTGCAGAAATCTGGGTCTCAAGGTGACCATTCTAGTAGTCAGAGGTCACAAGTGATGGCTGGGGATGGCCAAAGAGAGGGGGATATGGGCCCTGGAGATTTACCAGACCTGTACCTCCCTGACTTTCGCCAGAAGCAAACAGAAGACCCAGTCCTTGCTAGACAGTATGACAAGGTGGTGAAAATTGATGAACAGATTTTAGATGCACAGGCGGTGATAGTATTCCCCCATTTTGAGCTATCAAAGGATATCCTATATAGGGTGAATATGCAGACACAAACAGGGGAGGTCACCAGACAGATATTGGTTCCCAAGGTGTTTGTTAAATCTGTGTTCACTCTAGCCCATACTGTCCCATGGGGAGATCACCTGGGCAGGGATAAAACATTGGACCGTATTTCATCTCGATTCTATTGGCCAGGGATGCATAGTGATATTGCTAAGCTATGTGCAGCATGTCTAAAGTGCCAGCTAACTAGTCCAAAAGGACAAAAACCAGCCCCTTTGGTTCCTCTACCCTTGGTGTCAGTTCCCTTTGAGAGGATTGGGGTAGACTTGGTAGGACCTCTAGAACCTTCTGTGAAAGGACACAGGTTTATCCTTGTAATAGTTGATTATGCGACAAGATATCCTGAGGCGTTCCCCATGAGAACAGCAACGGCGAAGCAAGTAGCCAACAAGTTGTTGGAACTGTTCTCACGGGTTGGACTTCCCCAGGTTATGTTGACAGACCAAGGTACAAATTTCATGGCTCAACTGATGCAGGATGTCTTAAAGTTACTAGAGGTAAGGTCTGTTCGGACATCGGTCTACCATCCACAGACTGACGGATTGGTGGAAAGATTTAACCGAACTATAAAAGGGATGCTGAGGAAATTTGTAGATTCAGAGAAGAGAGCATGGGATGAACTTCTCCCTTTTCTGCTGTTTGCAGTGCGGGAAGTTCACCAGGCCTCTGCGGGATTCTCTCCATTTGAATTGCTCTATGGCCGCCAACCCCCGGGTTATCCTCGACCTCCTAAAGGAGTCCTGGGAGGAACAGCAGTCCCCTTCTAAGAATACCCTGCAATATGTACTAGACCTTAGGAAGTGCCTAGATGTGGTCTGCCATTTTGCCAGGGAGAATCTTAGATCAGGACAGTCAGGAGAGACATTACAATCAGAATGCTCACATGAGAGTGCTTCACCCAGGAGACCAAGTGATGTTATTGTTACCCAGTTGCGAGAGTAAACTCCTGGCCAAATGGCAGGGCCCATTTGAAGTACTCCGCCGTACGGGTGGTGTGGATTACGAGATCGCTCAACCAGGGTCCAGGAAGGGTAAACAAATTTACCATGTGAACTTGCTGAAACCCTGGAAGATGCAGCGGACTCTATTCATCCACCTGATGGAGGAGGAAACGGACTTAGGTCCTCAGCCTCCACGGGAGAACATCGTGAGTGACGATAAAATCCCTATGGGTAAACAGTTGTCCTCTGAACAAAAGGGGACTTGTTAGCAATAGTTACACAATTCCAGGATGTTTTTTCTGACTTACCAGGACAAACTAACTTAATTTCCCATGCAATCGAGACAGCACCTGGGGTAAAAGTATGTTCCCGTCCTTATAGGTTGCCTGAAAGTCGTAGGGCTCTGGACAGAAGGAGGTACAAAAAATGTTACACTTATGAGTGATTGAGGAATCATGCAGTGAGTGGTGTAGTCCACTAATTATGGTCCCTAAACCCGATGGGAAGGTAAGATTTTGTGTGGAGCTCCGAAAGGTCAATGCGGTATCCAAGTTTGACGCATATCCGA
This sequence comes from Ascaphus truei, assembly GCF_040206685.1. Lineage (NCBI taxonomy): Eukaryota > Metazoa > Chordata > Amphibia > Anura > Ascaphidae > Ascaphus > Ascaphus truei. The sequence continues at coordinate 393,521,132 of NC_134486.1, read as the reverse complement.
TGCCAAGGGTGGACGAATTAATTGACGCCCTTGGTAACGCGGAATATATATCCACGTTGGACTTGACAAAAGGATACTGGCAAATACCTTTAGAGGAAAAGTCCAAATGCAAAACAGCCTTTGCCACTCCCATGGGTTTATACCAGTTTTTGACAATGCCATTTGGACTGCATGGAGCCCCAGCCACATTTCAGAGACTCATGGATAAGGTACTGAGGCCCCATAGGACTTATGCCGCAGCCTACCTAGATGACATTGTCATTTATAGTAAACACTGGCGGGCCCATCTAAATAGGCTTAAAGCGGACCTCAAATCTCTAAGAGAGGCAGGGCTCACAGCCAACCCTAAGAAATGTGCCTTGGGTAAGGCAAAAACCAAATACTTAGGGTATGCAGTGGGAGGTGGAAAAGTAAGGCCACTAGCCGACAAGGTAGTTGCCCTAAAAGAAGTTCCGCCCCCCCAAACCAAAACGCAGGTACGCTCTCTGCTGAGTTTAGCAGGGTACTAACGGCGGTTCATCCCCAACTATTCGGAAGTGGCAGCCCCTTTAACGGACCTCACAAAAAAGTGTGCCCCTACACAAGTGGTGTGGTCAAGGGATTGTCAGAGAGCCTATGAGGACATAAAAAGGTGTCTATCAGAGGGTCCCATTCTTAGAAGCCCAGACTACAACAGCCCTTTTATAGTGCAAACAGATGCATCAGAGATAGGGCTAGGGGCAGTGTTGTCACAACAGTTTGAGGGAGTTGAACATCCTATCCTTTTCTTGAGCATGAAATTGTTCCCAAGGGAAAAAAACTGCTCAGTGATTGAGAAAGAGTGCCTCGCAGTAAAGTGAGCAATCGAGGCTTTGAGACATTACCTGGCAGGAGTCCATTTTACTTTGGTGACAGATCATGCTCCACTAAAGTGGTTAAATAGCATGAAGGATTCCAATGCTAGATTGACTAGGTGGTATATGGCCCTCCAACCCTTCTCATTTGAGATTCAGCATAGGCCGGGAAAAGAGAACGCAAATGCTGACTTCTTTTCTAGAGAAGGGGTGGATGGTCGGGCTTCAGCCGTGCGTAGCCCAAGCCACACACTAACAGGGGAGGAATGTGACAGGGTAAATAAAAGCCACCAGCTATATGCCTGGAAAACTTATGTCTAGTCTACAGTGCAGCACTGACTAGGTTAACTTCAGCTGGGAACCTCAGGACAATTAGTTGGTTCCCAGCTGCCTAATCAAGGTGTGTTAAAACCCAGGCTGTAGACACATGGAGCCTGGCTGTTAAGGAGAGAGGAGTAAGCTGCTAAATATTACTGAAACAAGGTCTGAGTAGCAAAGTAGTTGTATTGTGAACTGTCTGTCCCCTGCATAGAAAAGGGTAGCTATCTTATATATAAACTGTCTGCTAAAGAGAAACTGTTTTGTTTGGTTTGCTGAAGAAAAGGCCATTTTTGTTTGTTGCTGAAGAAAAAGCCATTTTCGTTTGTTGCTGATGAAAAGCTATTATTGTTTTGTGTGCTGTATATCTTTTAAGGCTAAATAAATAAGCCTTGTCAAGAAACCCACGTGTGTAGTTGCATGTACCCTGCAACAAGACCACTCACCAATTTTGAGAGTCTGTTCCAAAGGGGACACTACAACAGGGGGACGATTGCCCAATTTTATCAGACACAATTGAAACAAAATGAAGGCCATACAAGCAAAAACATATCGGTCTGGGAACGCGATATTGGGAACCCCTTAGAAGAAGAGGATTGGGAAGAAATATACGAAAGGATAGCCAGGGCTTCTCGATGCTCAACAATCAGGGAAACAAATCTGAAGGTCCTACACAGATGGTACTATACCCCAGCGCACCTCCACTCTTTTTTCCCACTAACCTCCCCTATGTGTTGGCGTAACTGCAGCCAAATATGCACATTTAAGCACATATGGTGGTCTTGCCCTAAAATAATCCTTTTTTTGGGGGAGAATCAGGCGGCTAATAGAAGGGGTAACAGGCCTGGACCTACCTTGGAACATAGAAACAGTGCTCCTACTAAAACCCAATGAGGGCCTAGAGAGAAAAATAGACTACTTTATAATACAGATCCTATCAGCAGCCAAAACACTAATAGCTAAACACTGGAAGCAGAACGACCCCCCCCCCCCCCTCTCACCAAGGTATTACACAAGATAAACTATATAATGACAATGGAGAGACTCACAAGCCTGATCCATGACCGGCACCACACCTTCCTGACAACATGGGATCCGTGGGAGACATACATTTGGAAAAATCCAATAGGACCGACAAAATAAGGAAATCATTATTGGGTAAACTGACTTAGTTCTAATTAAGGATGTTTCAAGTGTTATTGTATACACGCTTCCTGCGAGGAGCGTATGATAGATGACACCCTACCACCCCTTCCCCCAACACCTTCTTATTTTCTGTACCCGTTCCCCATCCCTCCCCCCCTCTTTTGTTTTCCCCTTTGTTTTCAGTTAGGAAAAACAATAAAAAATACAAGTTAAAAAAAAAATGGAGGGATTGGTGTTTAACTGTATTAGCCCATTAATCCCTACATTGAATGAGAGCCAATGATGCTGGGGGATAGAAGAATAAGTAATTGACTGAGTAACATAGCACTAATGAAAGGAACTTGACTTTCCCTTTTAAAATCATATTGTAAAATAATGGCATTACTTTGAGTCAAAAATAAACAGGCATATATGAGCCAGATGTACTAAACAGTGGTACGGGCCATTCATCGTCTTATGGCTACTAAATACAGTATATATTGGTCTATAACAAACAGACTCCACATATATACTTGTCTTAATGCCTAAAGAGTAGTCTCACTTTTTATAGGATTATGAGTTTATTAGGAACATTTTTATTTGAATCCTTACAGTTCTGGGGGTCAGACGGAGGCACTTCCAGGTCATGTGATCGCACCAGGGCGACCTCATGTCTGTGCCAGGCCCCGAATACCGGAAACATAAGTGGAGGGGGCATCTATTCTGCTTTCATCAAGCCGGCCAATCCATCTGTGAGGTCACCCCCTGGAAAACAAGCAAGTGCTTATGACACACTGTAAAGGTTAAATCCATATCTATAATATAGGGGTGGCCATGGTGGCAGAGACTTAAAACTACTTCCATAGCACCTGCTTGGTAAATTGGACTTGGAACAACCCTTCAAAGCAGCACGAAGCTAAAGTAAAGTCACATAGATATTTAAAAGAAGAAATATGGGTGACTCGGATTACTTTAAGAAATTAAAGACCTATATATGTTAAATTTCACATTTTGTATAATGCTGGACTGGAATACATTTATAGCATTATAAAATTAATTTCTATTGCTTTATTTGGCTATAAAGTGGGATAAAAGAAAACAAAACCAAAAGAAGAACAGCAACAAAAAACATAAGAATTCATTTAGTGGGAATTTGGGGAGGTAAATGGCAGATGAGGTATAATACAGATAAATGTAAGGTAATGCATTTGGGAAGCAAGAATATACAGGCGACTTACAAATTAAATGGAGATAAATTGGGGGAATCTTTGATGGAGAAGGATTTAGGAGTGTTTGTAAATAGCAGCTTAGCAATAGTGCCCAATGTCAAGCTGAATCTGCAAAGGCAAATAAGATCTTATCTTGCATTAAACGGGCCATGGATGGAAGGGAAGTAAACATAATTATGCCCCTTTATAAAGCATTAGTAAGACCACACCTTGAATATGGAGTACAATTTTGGGCACCACTCCTTAGAAAATACATTATGGAACTAGAGAGAGTGCAGAGAAGAGCCACCAAATTAATAAAGGGGATGGACAATCTAATTTATGAGGAGAGACTAGATAAATTACATTTATTTACATTAGAAAAGAGGCGTCTAAGAGGGGATATGCTGACAACATACAAATATATTTGTGGACAGTACAATGATCTTTCAAATGAATTATTCATCCCACGGGCAGTACAAAGGACTCGGGGCATCCCTTTTGGTTTGGAGGAAAGGAGATTTCACCAGCGACAAAGGAAATGGTTCTTTACAGTAAGGGCAGTTAAAATGTGTAATTCATTACCCATGGAGACTGTGATGGCAGATACAATAGATTTGTTCAAAAAAGGTTGGACATCTTTTTAGAAAGGAAAGTTTTACAGGTATATACCCAATTAGTAAACATGGTAAGAATGTTGATCAAGGAAGTAATCCGATTGTCAATTCTTGGAGTCAGGAAGGAATTTATTTTTCTCCTTATGAGATATCATTGAATGATGACACTGGGGTTTTATCTTTGCCTTCTTCTGGATCAATAAGTAAGTATATATATATATATAGGATAAAGTATCTGTTGTCTAAATTTAGCATAGGTTGAACTTGATGGAGTATGTCTTTTTTCATCTACTACTACTCATCTACTATGTAACTATGTAACAATGTAACTATGTAATTGCACCTTTAATTAACACCTCATTTTAAACATGGGCTCACATTAAGGTTACTAACTTTCTAAGAATCCTAATAGAGCATAAAAATATATAATAGTTGCTTACATTAGGCATTTGCTCTTCCTACAAACACTATTATTTTAATTCCATAACAGGGCATTTTCTCCTTAGAAAGACTAAAATGTAGACTCATAATCTTTACTTTAATTAGTGAGAGGTTTAATAAAGTACATAAATTGAAGCAGCGCTTGACATTATTATTAGACATATTTAATGTGTTTTAAATATTAAAATGTTTCTTACATTTGATAAAACATATTAAATGGCAGAATTGCAAACATACTGGAAGTCATTAATACAGACTTCATGTCACACCCCATTATGTTTAATAAAAACATGAGTAAAACAAAAATAGGTGCTCTGTTATTATACAAGACCCTCCACTTTTACCATTCACAATTAGACTGTGTTTCATCCGGTTCGACAAAAGAATACTTGATTTTTGACAATATCAGAGCTTGAAAAAAAAGTCTTTAAAAGTGTTCATACTTCAAGATTAAAGAAATTAATTACACCAGAAAGTAAATGAGATTTTTTTTTTTTTTTTTTATAAATTCAATCACTACAGATTAATGAAGGGCCTGTACCATAAGAAATCTAATACAGAGCTTGCAGTATTTAAAAGAGGAAAGCACCATGTAGTTTAGAACTTCAATTCTTAACTAGAATTTGCATACCTAGGGGTAGAGACTCATTTTACCCCCCTCTGGGATTGCTATGTACATGTAAGGGATTAAGGCACCTAAAGGGTTAACTGCATGGGTTGTTGCATTGTACTGTGACCTTTCCCATATTTGTTGCAAATTAGCACAGCAGAAGTTTAGCCACGCCCACCTTCCAGAAGGTGTTCATCCTGTCAATTAGTATAGAACACTACATATACTTTTAGCTCCACCCACTGTCTGGAAGATTTTAAGCATGCCACCTGGGTCAGACATATTGAACAACATCCAAAACCCCTCCCTCTGTAACCAGGGGGATGGTGACATCACAGAGGGGTAGAAATAGAGCTGCACAAACTTCTAGGCCCTTGGGTTTCGGTGGGATGTAGAAATAGGAGCCTTGTGTATATAGTATTTAGTCAGTTTAAGTGTGTAACTTTATGTATAGGGATGAGTGAGCACCTTTTATTGTTTTGTAGTGAGGGGATGTGTCTCTTATTTAAACAGTATTAAAGTAATCAAATAAGCACACACCCCACTGGTATTAACACCTGCAGATAATATATATTGGAAAATTCCTAAATTATATGTACAGTATACACATGCAAAACAAAATACTATGCATGCTATAAATGACTGGTAACGTCTCAAAACCCCCTAAGGAAACTTACTTCCAAGAATCCAAAATACATGTACATTATATTAGAATAGCGAGGGAAAACGCTCACTCTTAGTAATATAAAAGGAGGGAGGACAACAGTCTTAAACAAATATGTATTTGTATTTCAGGGTAAATATACAAATAAAGTGACAATTACAAGTAATTACATACAAATTCTGAATACAAAACTAGAAAACACTAAAGTACGGTAGCTGACACACTCGCCCGAATAGACTCTTAACAAAGGGCCATAACCTGAAACGTCGAGTCTCTTCTGTCAAGTGTGTCAGCTACAGTATGTAAGTGTTTTCTAGTTTTGTATTCAATATCTGCATGTAATTATTTGTAATTGCCACTTTATTTGTATGCGTACGCTTGAATACAAATACGTATTTGTTCCAGACTGGTGTCCTTCCTTTTCTGATATTACCAAAATTGAGCATTTTCCTCTGCTATTCTTACATACCTTATTAAAACAGGGCCATCTTATGGAGGGTATGCTGTGTCCAACCCAATACGGAGGATGTGCGGTACACCCATGCCAGAGGACTCCTTGACTAGGACAGCGGAGTGCCACAAAGGACCTGCTTAAAGACAGGTCCCTAGCAGCACACTGGCAGCCAAAGTAGAGACTTGGAGGGAACAGCACAGGGTGACACGATGTGGATCCTAGATTGAGAGTGCATCCCAACAAAGAGTCCTGGTGGGCTGCTGGAAAACCTCATTTTCAATACTGCAAGGGATTGCCAATTATCTACAATGTATTCGGTGACAAGCCATGTGTGTCTCTGGGGAGCCTGTCTGAGCATGAATGTATTAAAGCTGTCAATAAATAATTATTTGTCCTAATAATGTTCCTGGCACCCTTCATTAAGATCAACGCTTACATCACCAGTCTGCATGGATGCCAGCCCCCTGAGAAAGGTAATCAAATACTCTGAGAACCTGTACATAAATAAATACACTTAGATGTCACCCTTCTTTGGGAACCGGGCAAGGAAGGGTTACACTCAGAAGGTCGCTAATTTTGTGCAAATTATGTAATGTTCCCGAAATAGGTAACAGACTTTATTTTCCCCCTTAATAATGGATATCCTGAAGGCTAATGATATGCAAAAGTAAGGTTCGTTAGCAAAACAACCAAAGTAACGATACCTGGATGAAGTGGGCAAACATAGCCTAAAATAATGCACTGCACATTGGGAAAGAGTGGCAGTTGGAGGGTGGCTGAGGGTGGGTGACAGAGGGAGGGTGGCAGAGGGAAGGTAGCAGAGGGAGGGTGACAGAGGGGGGCATTGTCAGTGCAAACCTTTGACAAACTCCCAGTGATATCACACAAAACTAAGTAATCATTGGAAATCAAAACAAAATGAAAAGGATTTAAAATACTTGCACATTTCAACATCTGGTTAAATAGAAGCAAAAGGTGACACTGTGTGCATGTTATTACCCAGAATCCCTGGCTGCAGTAGAAGGTCCGTATGCTAAGAGATAATGGGGAAAGAAAGGGTTGCAGACATGCAAATGTGCCCACGGGTGGTATTTTTATTTGCTGTAAAAAAATAAAAAATAAAAAGATATCAAGTACCCAGATTCAAACCAATAAAACACGTAATTGCCATTAGTACATTGTAGTCCTATGGTGGACTTTACCTTTAAGCAACAGTCCCCTTCAAAATATTTGCATTTGTAATGCATTTTTCTTGAGCATAACTGTTTATTTCCTTTCAGGAAGTTCATATGGACAGCGACGGATTTTCAAATGTTAAAATCCGCTGCCCTATGACACTTAGCTGCTGCGTCCACCTCCTTGCTGCTGCCCGATCCTCCTTCTGGACAGCAGTATCAAATGACGCAGGGGATGTCACCAACGCGATGTCGCATGGCGGCACGTTGCCTTGGTAATGCGACGTCATTTGACACTGTGACGTCGCGTTGCCATGGCAACCAGATGCCGTGTTACAACACGTTGGTGACGTCCGCGGCGTCATTTGACTCTGCCGGTCAGAAGGAGAAGCAGGGCGGAAAGTAAGGAGGCGGCCACAACAGCTAAGTGACTTCCCATCAGGCCTTATAGGCCAGAGAGCGCAGAAATAGTAAAGGATATGGGGGCAGACATTTTTGGCGCACCAAAATGTTGCCGCCCTAGGCCCGGTCCTAATTGAAATTCTGCCACTGCATATGGATGAAAGAGTGTTGTTGGATTGTCTTGAATTTTAATCCATGGTGATTTCAGCCATTTGAAGCCATCTGTGGAATCTTATATTTTTTGAGGCCCTGTTTTTCAAGGTTCGGTGCCTCTGGTATGAAAACTAGCAACAAGACATCTAAATAATGGCAAGAGTCAATTACTGCGTTCATTAATAACTTAACACATGCAAACTCGTGCCAAAAATATGTTCCGTGACTATGAATAAGACAAACCCTCATAGATTTTGTATGTTTTTTCAATATATTTGGTCTCCATGGGAGTATAAAAATATCTTGGCTTTAAAAAACATCAAGCAGAAAAGAGAATGACTGATATGTTCAGAAACAGCCTAATAAACCGGCATTTGCTTTCTCTGCTTCAAGCCATTTGCTGCTTTTCTCTTGAGCTAGTTTTTCTACTGACTGTTTCGGGGGAGGGGTGGGGGTGGAATGATGAGATGAAAAGCCAGAAAAGTATTGTAGTGTAATTTGATTTATTGTTAAAATAACTTTTTTTTTACATTATTATTACACTATAATAATTGTAGGTGTCTATAACATTTGTGCCATATTATGTAATTTCCTTAGTTTAAAAGTAAGTTTGTGTCAAAGCTGCACTTAGCTGCTTGAACAACTGCAAAGAAATTGTCATGAGATCTTCCATGAGCCCAATATGGGTCACATACTACAAGTTGAAGAACCTTTCCCTTGGTATCTCTTTGCATATCTTAACTCTTTCACTGTCCTTTTGAAGCTCGGGGTACATATTTATTTATTTTCCATTGTCTATGGGGAGGTCACATGAACCCAATCTGAATTATAGTGGGTCACTGGGGGCCCAAGCAGTTAAATCGACCCTGAACACCTTCGGGGGTCACAAGGGTTTAAGAGGCAGCTTCTCAGCTTCTTATAGAACCACAATGATCCAATCAAAGTGAAGATTAAGAAGTTAAAAGAAAGTGTTGAGCTTTTTTTTTTATTTAATTTTTTTTTTTTACAAATATTACTTATCTACAAGTATTTATAAATAATATTTTAAAGTTAGTTTGTAAACATGGTGAGCTGAGATATTTGAGAGGTCTGATTTTGCAGTTACTCCCTTTCCTGTAATATACTCTGAACAAGATTTTGTACAGAATAAGCCCCCATCCCTTCCCTCCCCTCTCCTTATCTTTCTCTGGCAATGACAATGTGGGCTGCAGTTTGAGTACTCACTTAATTGACAGACACTCCCGCTGTCAGAGACCCAGATGAGAAGTGAGTGTTCTTAATTTCCAACTCCTGTTTAATTGTTGAGATTTTGATTGAACTGTTACTCAAATTTGTTCATTTGTTTAATTGTAACATGTCTTATGTGGAAAGATACAAGGAGATGTGTCTTCTTGTCAAATAAGCCTTAGAATACTGATTCTCAACTGAATCTCCTCATCTTAGCTCCAAGTAAGAGATACAATAATAACAAAATGTTAGCAATACAATATTTTATGTTACATATACATTTGTAGAAAAATAGACATTTACACTTACAATCACAAACATGATGGCACTATAACAGTGTAGTTGTCACTATAAAACGAAGTAACCAAGTATTTAATGTCACTTTCTAACTTGCTTTAAGGAAATAGTAACCAGAGAATAAAAAAATGTTTTTAAAAAAAAATTCCAGTGTATTTTACTGATAAAATAAATATATCAATAATTAAATGACATGGCCATTCAAAATGTCAGATCAATGTCATAATATTTAACATTCTTAATCTAATGAATGAAGGATATAAAGTACTCATGTTTTGCCACTGGTGACTTCAATAATCAAGATGGCTTGAATCAAAGACATAAAAACAGAATAGCATTTTAAGCATCACCGAGGAGTGACCTTGTAGTTAAAACACTGAACTGTGAAGTGGATGACTCCCCTGGCCCTGGGCAACTCACTTTATCTCTCTTGATTTAAGGTACCTTCATATACCAGCATCTAACGGCTCAAAATAATTTCCCCCTCTCTTGTCCTTCTCATGTCCTTTCACTCAAACTGCTATTTCTCCAATAGTTGCATGCAAATAATATTACCCTGATTATGTTTCTAATTATTGCAATTGTTCATGTGGTTAGATTATTGTATGTTCATATGATATTTTATAAACAGCTGTGTGGTTGTGTGTCTACGATGATTTATTTGTGATTGTATTTTAAAATAAATAACAGCTAATATCTAAAACTAAATAAACTCTTTCCTAGATCTGTCTCAGCATCTCCCCTAATGAAATCCTTCTCCTGCCTTCCTATCAAATCCCGCATTTCACACTCCATTCTTCTCCTCACTTTTAAAGCTTTACACTCTTCTGCCCCTCCTTACATCTCTGCCCTAATTTCTCGTTATGCACCATCTAGACTCTTGCGTTCTTCTCAAGGATGTCTTCTTTTTACCCCCTTTGTATCTAAAGCCCTCTCCCGCCTTAAACCTTTTTCACTGACTTCCCCACACCTCTGGAATGCCCTTCCCCTCGGTACCCGACTAGCACCCTCTCTATCCACCTTTAAGACCCACCTTAAGACACACTTGCTTAATGAAGCATATGAATAGCACTGTGAATATTCTGAACACATGATACATAAAGCTTGGCCCCCTGCAGACGCACTTACCAGAACTCCCTCCTACTGTCTCTGTACGTTCTTCCTACCTACCAATTAGACTGTAAGCTCCTCGGGGCAGGGACTCCTCTTCCTTAATGTTACTTTTATGTCTAAAGCACTTATTCCCATGATCTGTTATTTATATTATCTGTTATTTATTTTATTACCCCATGAATTACTACTGTGATGCGCTATGTACATTAATGGTGCTTTATAAATAAAGACATACAATACAATACAATACAAATAACATGTTTATTCTCTCTGGCTAATGTCATAAAATCCAATGTGTGAGCTTTATTCAAATACATGTATTTTATTAAACAATTAGATATTAAGATATTAGAGAGGCAGAACTGTAGTTTTTTTTATGATGAAGTGTATTGGTGCACTTATCTCTGTTTCCATTTATAGCATTTACCCTGAAATATATAAATGTATAAATTCCCAATGAGGATAAATGTTGTTTCAACTTGTTAAATTGTTCAGTATCTGAAAACATGGGGAGGAGATAACAGGAATCATATTGCAGTATTGGCAGAGTGATGAGCTGTACAGTATATAGGGGAGTGCTGCTGAAACACACTCAAAGCCAAATATAGGGGCAGATGCAGTAACTTGCGATATGTGTGTGTCGGCAGCGCGCTTAAATCTCCTGTGTTTGGCGGGAATTTGCCGCTAAATGCAGTAAATAGCGATTGTGAGATACAATGGTGAGTTGCACATGTTGCGAGTTCCTGCAGTCAGTGGCGGGTGACTGCATGTATCCGTATTTCACTTGAATGTGGCGTCAACCTCTGCACATAAATAAAAAAACCTCCTTCTTGCTTAAAGCATTCAGTTACTCACCGTAGTGACTGTCTTGCTGTTACTGACATTAGCAAACCTTTTACTGCTGTCCCTCATTAGATACTTTTGGAAACATACCTGGTGCAGTGCTACAGTTGTGTCTTCTGTTCTTTGACACGTGAAGAGGTGATACATGTGTGCATGTGTCTTGTGACATTTCATGTACATTTGTGTCTGTGTGTTGGACTCTGTTGCAAAGCTTACAGTACATGTCAGTGAGTTGCTGTGTGTACTGTAACCCGTGCATGCAGCAAGTGGGGGATCACTTCATGCATCTGTATTGAAGGAGAATTTGGCGGCAACTTTTGAACATGAAAAAATCACCTCATGATAGTTTGACCTTACATTCTGTTACTCACAGCAGTGTGTTTCTTGCTGCTAGTGACATTAGCAAGGCTTTCACAGCGCTGTCCCTCAATAGATAGATTTAGGAACATACCTGCTTCTTGTCATTCACAAGACAGACACCTTTGGCTAACATTAATAATGTATTTTATTATAAACAACCCATGTAACAGGTTCTGAATGACATGTAATACAATTGAAGCTGCGCTGCCAGCAGCAACAGTACAATGACACAACAATGGGCCTCATGCAGAGAGCAGCGAATTTTAAAAATGGCGAATTTCATAAAAAGGAGCTTTTTTGGAGAGTTTTAATCTCCATATGCAGAAAAGTGCGAATTCTGCTATGTTTAACATGGATGCGTCTGGCGAGTTTAAATTGGCGAGATGCGCGCTTCGGAAACATGTAAAAACAAATTCGCGCCTTTTTTTTCCCTTTGCAATGGCCGCGAGCGCCAGTTTTTTTTGGCGAGGCAAAACGGAGACAATCGCACCATTTTATTGGCGCGAACAGCCGCTAGATGCCGTTCGCGCCTCTCTGCATACGGATATATTTTAAACTGGCGAGATTGCGGTTCTCGCCAGCCGCGAGGCGAGTTTTACAAATAGAAATGAAAAATTGGCACGATTTTCGGAAATCTCCATTTTCTGCTGTTTTCTGCGCGATTATCTCCAAAAAATGGCGAATTTCGAAAATTCGCTGCTCTCTGCATAGGCCCCAATGTCACTAGCAGCTGAAATGTTCGGCTCTCGCCTGCTTGTTGGTGCCGCAGCTTTTTGGCGCTTTTCTCGCAAGGAGTTTCTCCCGCGCACCCCCGAGATCTTACTCGGCATCTACTGAATTCTGCGTGCTGCTTAATATGGCGAAATAGCCATTCTCGCCACCCCGCCAGCGCTTGATTTCCGGCAACAATTGCATATGCAGTATTTCAGGTAACTCGCACACATACCGCCATCAACTGCATACTACATGCCAATCTCGCAATAAAACAGCCAAATTCAGCCTTCTCGCAAGTTACTGCATCGGCCCCATAGTGTCATTCTAGAGGTAAAACCCATTAAGTGCGTTTTTGGCAGAAACTCACTAAACGCACTTCCTGACATGGAATTTCTGGATATTTCTATTGAAAAGCTCATTAAGTGCCTGTTTAGTCATAGTTCAGAGTTACAAAAACATAAAACTCACAGAGCATAATTTTGAAATAATGTCACAAATAACATTTAATCGCATTTTCTTTAGTACTCAAAGAATGTAATGACTTTTACCTCTACAGCAATTATATGTAGATCTGTGTGCAAGGAAAGTGTTTGTCAGTGAATGTTCAACACTTAATGACAAATAGTTAGATACAAGAAAATGGAACCTCAACCAGACACATTATAAGAACGACAAATGTACTTAAATATGTTAATTACACATGTATTAGAGGCACATGTTTGCAATAAATAGTTACTGTTTGGTTGGGGGGTGGGTTTGGCCGTTCCCAACTGTATCCTTTATCTCTGTAATATATATACTTGTTTTGAATTCCTAGCATGATAGTGAGTGTTGAATGAAAGTATAATTTCAATGCAATTTAACAGCACTCTATATATGTAGCTTATGGGCCATATATCAAACATGCTATAATAATGCCAGTAATTAGCATTATATTATTTATTATTGCATCAAATGGCAGAAACCTCCAGTTTCTTACTTTTGACGCTCCTTTCTTAGGTACATTAGGTTAATGCGGGCATCATTTTGGCAGATTAATTGATAGATGAAATGGACAAAATTATGCTATTACAAGCTGAGGTTGAAACCCCCTGCTGGATCCATTAACAGTTTGTACTCTGCATCACATGCCTATTCCCAGAATGTACAGCTAACCCAAATATAGTAACATTGATAACTGTTCAAATTAAATACATATTTGACTAAGTCAAGTGGGACATGTTCAGAAAAATAAAATGATCAATGTATCTGGAAAATATAGATATTATGTATTTATTTGAAATGGGACAAAAGGCAAAAAAAAAAAACATGTGGCTCTATTGACTTATAAAAGTTTTCTGGCTAAATATCCATGAAGAATAAAATAACTTGTTTTATAGGCTAAACTGTTAACATTCTGGGTATTATTGAAATCCCTGCTCTCTAATCGGTCAAAATCCGTGGCATTATTCATTTTGTAATGCCCAGAAATATTAGCCACCTGCAATTTTGCAGCCAATAAACTTTGATAAATGCCCCCATTGTTCCTCTGTCAGATGCTGAGTTGTGCCCCCACCCTGCACCAAAAGCTTCATATTGTATGTAAATTATTAGGGGTTGGGGTTTTCAGGTTTGAAAATATTTTCCTGATGTTGCAATTACCAGAAATGCGTGTTGTCTGGTTCCTGGGCCACCAGTGGCAGATACGGAACACAATTAACTTATTTAACTGAATTGCCAACACAATTGTTATTAGCCAATGAGTTGATCCAAGGGGAATTAGTTGATTTATTTGTGATATTCGGAAGTATTGATGTATAACATACATTATGCATTATTATTTTTTTGCTTGGTAGCATTGTTTATAGACAGTGGAGTACACCTTGTGTAGCTTAAGCATAAACACAAATGGTATAAGACATCAAAACAACATTCAGTGAATTGCATGCACTTGCCAGGAATAGGAATGATAAAAATCCAGCTCCACTAAGCAATATATTAGAATTACAGCTGAAATGAAATCACTCAATCAATGTATCACCTTCTCTATCAATTTGCTTGTTTTTAATGTAACATGTGTTTGATACAGTTGCCTGAAACATAATAGTTGGTAACTCACTGAACTGTGAAAACAGCGACTTTAATTCCTGGTGTCAGCTCCTTGTGACCTTGGACAAGTCACTTTATCTCCAAGTGCCTTGGGTGTCCAAAACATAGACTATAACATCATCTGGGCAGGGACTGTGTCTGTAAAAATCCTGCATACTATGCTGCGTATGGCACAGTATGGTAATTGTGAAGCGCTGAGTCCCATTGAGAGACAAGCACTATATAAAATAAAGTTATTACAATATCCACAAGGGTCTATGTATCAAATGAATCTATTTATTCAAGTCTTCCAACTGCAAAAATAAACCAAAAAAAATCTGCACCAAATTCATCACAGGAACATGTACGGTTGCTGTCAATAAGATTGAATTGCTAGATAAATAATGCTTGATGGGTTTTATTTGGATCCCCTTTAAAGCCTTGAGACAAATAAATGTGCCATTTAAAATAAGTTGATTTTTTCCCCTTTCGTGCTGTTGCTTTTGCACCAGTTGTGCATTTTGGGGCTTAATGCAAAATGTCCCCTATATTTCTTGAAGGTCACTTAGGGGCTCAAACATGATTCCAAAAGAGGCTTCTGCAAAGCTGCAGTGATTCCGCATAACGCTAATCCGAAGGTCCCTTTAAATCATGAAACTATTATTTTAAACTATTATTTCCAGACAAGCATTTATTTGCATTACCTATTCCCTGATGTGCTATACAATTCTATATAGAACAAAACTAAAATTACACTACACAGCAACAACTTATTCCAGTTACACCGGTGCTACATCTGTAGACTTATTCGGTTCTACGTTTTACTGAAAAACATGACCTATGAATTTATTGTTACTGTCATTATTGACCTTAGTGTTAGATTTATGGAGACCCTTGTTGGAGGAAAAGGGAAGGGTGAAGGGCCCTAGGCATTAAGCTGAATGATTTTTGGTATGAAGGGTTACACCAGCAGTACTGTATATTGCGATGTGTATACAAGAAAGGGAAACGCTTACATTGGATCTGTTGGTGCTGTGGTCTCTTTGCTTTGAATTAGGTTCACAAGCAGTAAGAAAGACTTCTCTGAAAATATCTTTCATGGCTGGACATATAAAACATACAGTAAGGTGGTCTTCCTTAGAAGCGAATCATCCCCATAGAAAGTGTTTGAAGTATAAACCGGAGCAAAAACAGCATGCGATTTATCTAAGAAAACAGTTGCATTAAAGCAATTCCATTTAATTTTGGTAAAACTGCTGTTATTTTTGTGCCAGTTTTGCAGCCAGAAGATAGTGAAAAATTGTCAAAATCTCCTGGCTTCAGAACAGGATCAAAATTGACCCGAAACAATACTAGGTCTTTCTAGGAGGAAACCAGTTCTAATTAAATAAATCCTATGCACTTTATGCACCATTTCTGCCCCAGCTTTGCACCTGGAAGACTCATAAATACTCCCATGTACAGTAATAACTGCCAAATTCTACCTGCTGTACAACTGGTGCACAGATAATCTAATCAAACAAAAAAATGTAATTGAAAGAAATATGTAGCTGTACATCAAAATTACCTTCAAAGATGATCCAATACTGATATAAAACACACGATCCGATTTATCAAACGAACATATCCAATTACTTTCTATGGGGTTACTTTTTCTTTCCTGAATTTGGTTCTGTTGCATTACATAGTTTTGTCCCCCACTCTGCATTTGGGAGAAATTGATAAACTCCCCCACTGAATTTAGTTTTCTTCAATAATGGGCTCCTGGTGACATATCATAACTCTGTGCCCAGCTCCCAGGACATACTTGAAAACGAGAGATAACTCTCAATGTATTACTTCCGGGTAAAACATTTTTATAAATAAATTAATAAATACTTATTGGGGATGATTGAGGTGGTATGGACTTATATCATTGTATTCTATCTAATTCTATGACCACAATATTGACTATTTCAATTGTGCTACAAGTATGTGCAGCTTCTAGATTTAATCTGCTCTGGTGATATCCCTTTGGACACTTAATTGACAACATAAAGGTAACCACTTTTCTTTACTGAAATATATCTCATCGTCACTTTAGGATTAAAGTAGCCTCGTGTTGCAACTTTTTTAGTTACATCTGTCAAACTTAACTATGCTAGCCATTGTAAAACAAGTTTGGAAATAAAGTGTAACAAACATCCATTGCACTGACATGTTCTAAAAGAAAGAACACAGTCTGCAAACATATTTTTTATTTCCCATCAACAATTCTACTAAACGTGGGAGATCATGCCAAAAGATTATCATGGTTGAGTCAAGTAAGATGTTTCTGAGAAGCAATATTTTAGTGGTGTATTTTTTTTTTTCTATAGACATTTCCTAATGTTTAGTGTTTACTGGGAAACAATGTCATTCTGCAGAATGAAGCTGTATCACATTAAAAGAAAACAAGATAAAAATACAACAAAACACAACAATCTTTTATTAATGTAAATCAGATCATCACTGAACAAGAACCAATTTCTACCCATTACTATAAGAGCTTGTCTAAGGAACAGAAAAATCAGAGAGGCTATCTATGGTCAAGCGGTTTCCACCCATTCACAGAGATACAGACTCACAGATAAATAAACCCAAATACTTACTCGCCATATATACAAATTCCTGTTAAATTAAGCATAAATAAATATATACAAACTGAACATTGTTTTCCCTCCTGGTTTTTCTTTCTTATCGATTAATCAGACATTTCACTAGCGAATTGTCTGAAATGATCATGACAGAGTCACATAAGTGGAATTTGGGATGAAAGGAAGAAGTTTACTTAATTCCAAGGCTAATGTATATTGGAGTATTGATGTAGATTTTGGCACATAGAAGTAGCAATACCCAGGCTCTCATTCAATTCAGTGTCTTGAAGGTTCATGAATCCTGTTGGGGGAATCTTCACTTGTAGAGATTTTCCTGAATTTAAATTTAAAAAGAAGTCTAAATTTAGTTGGACTTTTAAATGACAGCACTTGCTTATTCCCATACCAAACAGGTAATCCGTGTGTGTGTGTGTGTGTGTGTGTGTGTGTGTGTGTGTGTGTGTGTGTGTGTGTGTGTGTGTGTGTGTGTGTGTGTGTGTGTGTGTGTGTGTGTGTGTGTGTGTGTGTGTGTGTGTGTGTGTGTGTGTAAAATCAAATGAGATTCAGCACAGCTATTATTTAAAGGTGTTTTAGATTGATGAGGTTAGTATGTATTGCCTGACACATCTCTTAGTAAAACAGAATAAAGTACCTGTGCATTGCATTTTTAAACGATGAATTGATTAAACCTCAACCTATCACCAGAAAATATAAAGTTAAATACAAAACAATAATGTTATAGTATAAATGTAAAAATATGTGGTCCTGATTGCTGAGGCTCTGAAGTGGAACTGACTGCTTAATGTTGCCTTATATGTTACAATGGTTTTCGTTCCACCTCTAGATAAAAAGTAACTAATCATAAAGATGCTGTAGATAAATAAGCATTGCTCATTATTTATTGAGTAGTAAGTGTTCTGGTAGAGCACCCAAACATAAACGCTTAATACTTTAACTGTTTCAGGACTTGCACATAACATTGAGCAGACAAATATAATGCAGAGAAAAAAAAGTCGACATGATTTTCAATGTACAGTACTATAAGAATATTGTAGCATTGGAGATTTTTTGTTTTGTTTTTATTCTAGTATCTATATTGCTGAAGAGAAACAAACTTGCAGTTTGAGATAGAACATTATCCAAACAAACTGTAGCAAGTTATATTCATTGAAGATTCAGGGACCGTAGTGGTCCATTCCAGATATGTCAAAATGTTCTAGAGAAGTGTCTTGTGTGAATCTAGAAAGATATTTATACATTATTAACATCTTAAAAGGAAGCTTAAGAGTGCCGAAATGTAACAATTACGTCAGTATACATTTTTAATTGAATCAATTAAATAACTATTGTAGATTCGAAGAATATCGTGTTGTTTTGCTGGTCTTTTCAGTCTAATTTGTTTAGGTGTTCCGGTGCAGTTCGGGATGAAATAGATATTTTTTTAAGTTAATCAATGTCCCTCGTTTGAATCTTATGGAGATCTTTTTAAGCAGCCTTGTAATATTGTACTTATTTAAAAAAATTAAAAAAAAGGACACATTTACTGACAATAAAAAAATGTAATCTCACAATGAAGTTAAAATGACACGTTCATGGTCTTGGGTACTGACAATAAAATTAACTTCACATTTGGATTAGAGGAATAACAGCATTGAAATGCACAAAGCCTATAATCAAATCATTGTTATCAGACATTTGGTCTAATGTATTTTTTTCAGTTTAAAACATGCACGGAATCCAAATACTTCTTAACAAGTTATTGGTTTGGGACAGTAGATTCAGTGTAACATGGTGGTAGGAGCCCTATATATCTATAAATAGCAGGGGTATCCAAATCCAGTCCTCAAGAGCTACCAACAGGTCAGGTTTCAGGCTATCCCTGCTTCAGCACAGGTTGCTCAATCAGTGGCTCATTGAGCCACCTATGTTGAAGCAGGGATATCCCGAAAAGCCGTAGCCCTTGAGGTCAGGAGTTGGCTACCCCTGTCTTATAGTATTCATGTATAATCATGCAGAAAAAAAGCCATATCAGAAAGTACACCCCATCACTGGGGTTTAAAGAGTTGTCAATTGGTACTTGAAATTTTATCTTACAGGGGGAAATTAACATTGTATTCTCATGTGTGTGGTATACTGAGCTTTTTTGCTAAATGCATTTAATTAAAAGTGGTTATTTAAATGGTTTGATGGGATGGATGCGAACCTCCAACTGGGTTACACAATACGCATTCCAAATAAAGCTGGATTAGATGACTAAACTTCTAAACAACAATGTTTAGAATCAGTGAACCTGTGTCCTCTAAAAAAGGAAGTATCGACATAACTTGCATGTTTTATCAACTGAAGCCTAAGTCATCCAAGTGACAGGTTTTCATTCCGTGTTTTACTGGGTGAGTAGTAAATATGGATTCCATCTGGAGTCAATTGAACATCAAGTAAAATCATGTATCTGGAATACAGGACCAAAATATTTATTTTCTGTCTAAATGACTCTGTAAGAACCAGATAACCATGCATGTGTGTTTCTTTTTCCAACTAAAAAACGGTATGTTACTTTTTGGGGGGAGTAAATCTTGTTTCTCAAAAAAATAATATAACAATTATCTTTGACAAAATGGACTAATATAATTATTTATTCCCCTTCCCAGCCAGCACTGCTTATAGCCTGAACAAAAAAAAACTCATAATAAGAGGCCAAAGAAAGACATGACTTATACAGGGGAGATTTGTTCCTACCAAGGAATATAGACTTGGCAACTTATTTCACTGTGAATTGTCAAACCACATATATTACAACAGATAAATGTCTTGAATTGTATGCAGTGATAAAATACGGGGAGGTACTGTAGGAAACTCCCATGGTGAGAAATTGGTAAAGGGATAACACCACTTGGTCCTTGTATCTCTGCTGCCACCATCCTTGGCCAATGCCAAATACAGTTGCATCTGCAATATGTGTCCAGAGTCGGGAACTCTACATGTGGAAGTTAGTGGTGGAAACATACATACATGGGAATACAACAAGGTTTCTGAAGGTTCAAATACATTTCTTCTGGATTTTTTTTCCTTTTGAAGAGAACATTTAGTAGAGGACGTGCATCTCAAAAATCAAGGAAAAATAAGGTTTCTCCAATTATTCTCCAATAAATTACTGGTAACTTTGGGTGTTTACTATAAAGTGTGATGTTTTTCTTGTTTCTTAAAAATGAAGACATTACAAAGGAAGAGTCACTTTGCAGTTTGAAGGTGTCCTGCGTCCTCAGATATTGAGCCTGTGTTGTTCCATGTGCACTTGGATTATCAACTGTTGGTTTTATGCGAGGGCTCAATCTGATATAATATTTTTTTTTTCCAAAGCTAGTCCAATATTTTTAAAGCTAAAATGAAAGGTGTTAAAGTATTTGTTGCTTTCATTTTCTGTGTTTCTCTTCCTTATCTCCATTTTTGCTACCTGGTCCTTCACCAGATGTGTGCCTGTTAGTGCTGTTGTTGTTCAAAAACATCTTGTCCATTCCTTTGAGAGCTTCAGTAAGGTAGTTTTGAAGAGCTGTGAGGGCAGCACAGATGGCTGGAGCCCCAAAGCCATGGGTGATGAGACTGAAGTGAGTCAAGCAACTCTGAATTCCAGGTTCCAAGATTGGGCTGGGCCTACTATTGCCTATGGGCGTCCTGTCTTGAGCCAAGAGATCTGTGAATTCTTTACAAAGCTGCCTGGAGAGAGAAAAACAACACACACAAACCCAAAGGCATTACAACTTGAAGACATTAAACATCATACTTTAATATTTTAACACTGGTATACTCTTGAAGAATAATGCTTGAACGTCTTCTATCACCTCCTGTCTATAATATTTATTTTCTTGTTTAAGTGGTTTGCATAAAACGTCTATAAATCGTACAATAGTGTTGGAAATAAAATTTTAAAAGCCCTTAAAAATTGCAAACATTGACCTCAATTACATCATGTTTAGATTTCAATGGAAGGAGATGATCTACTTGACTGACCGGTTTAGCATTTCTGTGCCACTGGTATATCTTACATCCCCATAACCATTATGAAGTGCACTTTGTGAACTTCCGCCACATAAGAAACAACACAGATATCTTTTTATATGGATCCTCAGGCATTGTATTGAGAAAATAACACAAGCAAATGCAATTAGTTCTGTCTATATCTGAATCACAGCAATGCCATTCATGTGTTTACTCTGATTCTTTATAACAAATAATTATAGTATTATTATTCTTTATTGTACCTGAGCTGTTAAGTTAGTATACAGTTGGTACATCTCTAAACCTGCATTTGTAATATTATAAATCATCCACGTTATTCTCTGGATGATCAGTGACACAATCTGTGTGACGAGTATATTATCTATAAAGATACACACATACATGACATGTGTTGTATAATTATTCATGAATATGTTACCTTTAATTCGTTTATTTTAACATTCTTGCTCAACATGCAACCACAGTCAGTACATTAAATAAATCAGAGGAATCTTAGTGCAACCACTTTTGAATATCAGGTTTAACATAACATTATAAGTCCAAACTAAATGTTGTTATCCAACCAGCCCATAAGGTTAAAGGTGTTATAGGGTAATTGGTGCTTTTCTCAACGTGTCAATCATTGCTTGAAAACGAAAAAGGAAACTTTGAATTTAGAAAATGAATGGCAACAAAATCAACCCCCATTCATCTTCAAAGTCAGAATTAGGCAATCTGAGAGTAATTAAAGGTCTGGGCTATTGATATCTTTTGACCCCCGCAGAGAAGGCAATGACATTTCGATCACATTAAAAAACAAACATCTGTACGAATTTAAGCAAATGATTTTTCATTCTCTCTTATATTTCTGTAAATTATGCTGTCATTACAGCATACACACAACTGCAAAATTCAATACATGGTCGCTATGGTCATATCATGCAGATAAACCGGGGAGAATTTCACACCATACCTCTTAAATAAAACTACCCAGAAATAAACGCGCAAACAATACAAAAAAGAACATGATGTATGTATATTTGACCAAATGAATAAGTATGTCAATATGTTATGATTTATATGCTACAAGGTCGTTCCATAATATTACCAAAGATAAACATTTTCTTAAATGTTATCTTTTAAAAAATATATTTGTGTATATACACAGTTACAATTCACGTAGGTTTGTGTTTGAATATTTCACCCCTACACACAAATACACACCCATATAGTATATGTGTATGCGTTTATGCGTGTATATACACGTCACTATTGCGTTATGTATGTATGTATGTATTTAAATATGGTTCAACGCTGTTTAGTCAACATCGACGGGTGTGCGCATATTTTAGCATTGACTTTATCACCTACAAAGTTCCATGATGAATGAATTAAAGTCCCACTCACTTTGTGGCAAGCAGCATATTCTTTCTGGAGTGGAGATCGCTGGGGTCTGTGTGCTGTCTGTTCATGTATTCCGACACTGCCTTAGCTGGAAATTCCGTTTCACAAATATATCCAAAATCCCGTGCTAGGTGAACAGCTTCACCTGCGGAAAATGTATTGCTGTGATCAAGGAAAACTAGAAGCCTACCACACATACAACTCTTATTGTATAAGCAACTTTATCCCATCACAGACACATATGGGTGGGTTATTATCAGCAAGGTGTCCTATATACAAAGCTAGTGCAAAAAGGCACCATATTTATCAAACAAAGAAATCCTATCTAATGCATTGTTTCGTGGCACTATTTCCTCTGCTTTGCAGACAGAAGTTGATAAAAATCCGCCCAAGGACATAGATATGGGAATTAATAATGCATTAGCTTTACTGACCCTTTCACCGCCGGAGAGGCCAGCAATATTTCTCTCTGGCAATACATGTGTTAAAAATATAAAAATTCTCAGGTGAAAAATCCCCGACATAAAATAATTAAAGTGATAGCTACTTTAAACCGTATTTTTTTTTTTTTTTTACTTTAGATCTTAAATATCCCCCATATTTTTTCACATCATCTGTTCTTCTAACGCATTGATTTCTAGTTGAACAGTGAAAAGTGACACAATGAAATATATAGCATCTTTTTTTTTTTTTGTATGGAAAAATAATAATTACTCTAAATATAATTCTAACTGTCATTTTCTTTGCTAGTTCTGGATCATGTTTCAACCCTCCAGCGTCAATCTCTTCAAACTCCCAGGAATGTGCTCTCTCCACCACACTCACACACACAAAAAGAAGATACAGAAAGTAAAGCTCTAAGGGGATTCCCACAGATTAGGGTTCAAGCCCTCAAGAATAAAACATAGCAAGTTTTTTTTATTTTTTATTTTTTTATTTTAAAGAACAACCTGAGGGTTTGGAAAGCTTTCATACACACAACTTGATGCGACCTATTCTTTAAAAAAAAAATCCCAATAATAAGGGAGTATTGTTTATAATAAAATACTTGCCAACTAGGGCAGATCTATAACCTCATTAACACACAATCACTGCTTCAAAGTTCTGTTAAGCAGTCACATTGCATCAATACATGTGATCAACGTTTATGACAGATTGCCTGTGTCTATAGGGTGGGGGGAGGGAGGGGAGCTGCAGTTTTAGGATGGAGAATGAGATACAAACGAGGAATTGCGTGTTTTTTTTCCGTTGATTATCAATCAGTAAAAGTTAAAATGAGGTTGAAGGGGAAGATCACAGAAATGAAGAATAAAGCTACTGTAATTCCATTGTGAACAGTAAATAAATCGATATATTATTTTCCCAAGTAATGGGGACGAACAGGGATTCAAAATGTAACATGTTTTTCGCTCAATAGCCGGATCTCACAGGTAAAGTCGCACACTCAGATATGAGTATTAATGTAATGTTTATTATGTCTCAAATCTATTCTAAAAAATGCATTACAGGATACGTATAACATGAGCAACATAAGTTTAATGATATAGGAAGAGAAAATGACAATGTTTTTAATTGGATCCTGTTTCCTTGCTGGGGTTTTGTTTTTGTTTCAAATTATTCCCAGTTCTGTAGATAAACCCCACAGGGTATGATATATTTTACATTAAATCCAAAAAATACGGGTTAGTACTAATACAAATGCAACTTGGTCGTTTAAACATTTTTAAGCAAGTGGACAATGTGTGGCATGTTTAGAAATTACATATATCTATTATACAATTAAGATTTGTATTGATTTAAAATGTCAAAAACTACAGTTGAATGTCAGTGTTTAAAAATGCCTATATACATCCTGCAACATGTGCATTCTGCATGGTGCATTCTGCATGGTGCATTCTGCATTCTGTATTCTGCATTATAACCGATAACATTTCACTGCGTATGACACGTTTAAACACAACACTTCTTTTAGTAGAGATTGGAATAGCACTAACTTCGATATCAATTCTTATTTTCGACATTATTAATCCTTAAACTTTATAGGGCATGTATTATAGGATGCTTGAGATAATTAATTACCCGTGTCACTGGTGTAAAATGGGTGGGGGAAAAAAATCTAAATGAATATAAAGAAATATATATTACATATTATGTTGTAATCTTTGCGTCTGTAGTATTCTACCTTTTGTAGCTGTCACCATGAGAAAACAACACGTTTAGTTTCTATTGTGTACTAAATACTGATACAAACTTCAGAGTTCCAGGTTTTTTTTTTACATTTACTAAAAACTATCTATGACAAATAAACATCTCCCTGGTACAAAGTAAGGCCACGTATGTTATGAAGATTACTAGAATTATATTCTATAAATCGTTTTGAATCTGCTGCTCCATTTGTCACCAGTTAATAAAATACAAAAACGTTTATTTATACCAACAACAACAAAAATAAAACCCTCACTGCTGTGACCTGTCGCCCTTAGAAAGTCTCAACCTTGGTCTGTAAAAATACTTTCCTCTTTATGCGGGTCCATTTAATTCTAACCTAATCTGTTAACATAATTTGCTACCACTCTGGCAGCCAATCGGTTAACTGTTGTTCTTTGCTTTTACCTGCTTTGTTATTACTACTGCTACTGCTACTGCTGCTGCTGCTGCTACTACTACTACTACTACTACTACTACTACTACTACTACTAATAATAATAATAATAATAATAATAGTAATAATAATAGTAATAATAATAGCAGAATGAGTTTAAACCCTACAAAAAATACCTTAGAATACATGTTTTTCTCTAATGAAAAAAATACAGTCAATCACCTATATTTATCCCATTTAACATGCTACGGCTATTAATTCATTTTGGTTATTGGACCAAATAACCACTGAGGCAGCTAGAAGAGTGAGAAAGAATCACTGTAATAATTAGGGTTTGTGTAGGGCTCCTAGAGATAACGGTATTAACTACCTCGTATAAAGCTACCACGTTTCCAAGTGAATTTCATGTCATTTTCAGACTGTGAAAACTTTTCTGCAAACAGACACCCAGAAAGCATGGGGCGGGGTGGGGATCCAATAACAATGACCCAACCTACAGACCACCTATGAGTAACAGGATACTCCTATGTTACAAGGCTATTAGTTGTAATGTCACTAGTGTTCAACTCAGATTTCTACAGATGCCCAACCACAGCAACAGTGGAAGACGTCATATCTCCTATATTTAGGTGGGGATATAGCGTGTGTATGCAGCACTGACATGATTTTACTGTGGGATCTGAGCCTTAGCAGCAGTAATTAGAGGAGCCGATAAGTTAATGCCCTGGCACCCTGTGCTTACCTTCTACCAGGGAGGTGAGCAGGGTGACATTGGCTGCTTTGCGTCTGCCTGCGGGTAAATTCAAACCGATTTTTTCCAGCCTCTCTCTCAGAGATCTGCCCCCGTTTTTCGATTTTGCCCTGAAATTTTAGAAGAATAAACATTGAGATTAACCTTTACTTTCTGGTCACGATGGTGATAGGAGCAGTGTCAAGAATCTGCAGGGAGGGTGGGGAAGGGAAGGGGGGGGGAGTGGGGAAGTGGGTGGCGGGGGGAGAGTGGGGAAGGGGGTGGTGGGGGGAGAGGGGTGGGTGGATGGGGGAGAGGGGCGGGGGGAGAGGGGTGAGTGGGGGGGGGGAACAGATTTTTTTTGGCGTTGCATGTAATTCTTTGGTATGTCCTAAATCAGGGAAATTGAGACACACACATACACACACTTGCAATTACAATAAGACACACAGACTCATACCCATATTGTGTATGTATGTATATGTATGTATATATATACATATATATGAGCCGGGCGCTCACCTTTCAATAAGTATAAACGTGCAAATAACTTGGAGCTATTACAATAAAATAAAAATTACAGATTGGAGCGCCTGTCCTTGTTTTGTTGTTGTTATTGTTGTTGTTGTTGTTGTTGTTGTTGTTGTTGGTGGTGGTGGTGGTGGTGGTGGTGGTGGTGGTGGTGGTGGTGGTGGTGGTGGTGGTGTGTGTGTGTGTGTGTGTGTGTGTGTGTTTATTTAGTGTACACAATATAGCAAATTGCTAGATTATTGTTTTCATTGAATACCATTTTTTTTCTTTTGATTTTTTTTGCCCTTTTATTGAATAATGTCACGCTTAACACCACTGTAAACATTTTTTTGCTGCCAGAGGATAATGATAAGCAGTATACGCAATTATTTGAATTCAATTTGTAATTACATTATTCCCGAGTTCATTCAGTATAGTATTATTTGGTGGTGCATTATTCTCTATGCATTACAGGTTGTGGTGGCGATTCACATTAAAGGATTCAGATAGGTCATTATGGTGCAATTCATGAGATTGCTGAGACCACATAAGTCTCTGTTTCACTTCCCTCATTGTATGACCATTAAAGATAATCTAGAGAAGACACTCCTCTGTCTTCAAAAGATCACATTTATTCTGTCCTCATACTGGAATAACCGTCTTGGTACAATGTAAGTAAACAACCCTCAAAGGCCTAGATCCGGGTGGGCGCTCCGGAACTCAAGTGGCCACCAACAGGTCAGGTTTTCAGGATATCCCTGCTCCAGCACAGGTGGCTCAATCAGTGGCTCAGTCAAAGGCTGAGCCACTGTTTGAGCCACCTGTGCTAAAGCAGGGATATCCTAAGAATCTGATCAGCCAGTGGTTGGCGCTTGAGGACTGGGTTTGCCCACCCCTTGCCAAGAGCCACAAAGGTTCTTACAGTAGCTTTATCATTCATTTACTCTCATTCATTTAGATGGGAGTTTAGGCGTGCTAAAGTTTAGCATCCTTGTGTGGCTCTGGGCCAAAGAATATAACGTATCAAAGTTTCCAGGTTGCAAAACTTGGGCAACGTTGGAGCCAAATCTCCCCCAAAATAAACCATTATTTCTCCTAATGGATCTTATTCTATGGTATATCTGGTGCAGATTATTTGCTCCAGTATTGCAGCATTTTTGCAGCTGAGAGACCTTGACACATAACCCCAGATGGGTTCTTCAGGACAGTAATCGGGACTGGCCACCAGATTCTTAGCTGTCCATGTGGCACCAACCAACCCTGGACAACCTGAGAAATGATGGGAGTTCTTTTGGTTTGGATGAGGTCGAAGAACTCACCTTCTGAGAACTCCTCCAAGGAGAGAAGCATTGAGACATTCTGGAGGAGAAAGACGTCTTTGAACTTCCCCCACCGTCACTTTGTACTTTGATGTGGAACTGAGCAAGGACAGGCGGCCTGGTACTGAGCAGAACACCTCTCCGGCATTCACCGACATCCCTCCCAGGAAGCCATCTTTATTCATCATCAAGGATGTCACAGATTTGGAAGGGACAGGAACTGGGGAAAGCAGATAGTAGATTTGTATGAGTTAACAATGGCAGTAGATTTGGTCCCATTGAACAGCTTAATGGACAGCTTTCTTTAAAGCAAAAAGGGTATTTCTGATGCCTTCCAACAATAATGAGGACAAACAATCTAAAAGACTACTATGACTGTCACTGCTATTGCAATTAACCCACTGTGTGTGTGTGTGTGTGTGTGTGTGTGTGTGTGTGTGTGTGTGTGTGTGTGTGTGTGTGTGTGTGTGTGTGTGTGTGTGTGTGTGTGTGTGTGTGTGTGTGTGTGTGTGTGTGTGTGTGTGTGTGTGTGTGTGTGTGTGTGTGTGTGTGTGTGTGTGTGAACCATAATACTGAGTTAAGTTATGGTGAGTAAAAAAAGTAACAAAAACCCTCCACATGAAAGCAAATATGCGAATATAGCTGTATGCTCATCTGCATGTCTTAGGCAGGTCTGCAACCCCGCCTTTCCCCATTATCACCCAGCATACAGCACTTCCACTGCAGCAAGGGATTCTGGGAAATGACAGACCATAACTTAACTCAGTATTATGGTTTAGCCCAGCGGTGCGCAAACAGTGGGGCGCGACCCCCAGGGGGGGCGCGACACTGCCGACGGAGGGCGCGGGGTTTACAGAGGCCCCGCGCGCTTCCCGAAGGCACTTAAATTAAGTGCCGGGGGAGCTGCAGGGCCTCTGTAAACCTAACTTACCGTGGCTCCGGCGGCTTCCTCCCTGTGTCGCCATGGCAACGCGGCGTCAAAATGACGCTGCGAGGTCATATGAAGTCACGTTGCTATGGCAACGTGACGTCATTACGCCGGAGCGCGGGTAAGTTGGGGTTGGGAGGGGGGCGCGGGAGTGAGGGGATAGCCGGCAGGGGGGCGCAGGGAAAAAAGTTTGCACCCCCCTGGTTTAACCTATCCCATAGCCTCTCTTGCATTCCCAGTAAAATCAACCCCACACTGATGAGACCCATCAAGGTCGAAACAGCTGTCTGTGGGTGGTTTTCTGGGTATGCACCTTAACCCTGGCTGTGCTCAAAGCTGTGACCATGCAGCAAGCTTAAGCCTATAGGGAACCATGTTAAAAATGGTTATTGAGGCAAAAAGTGACACTGTGTGCTCATTTGCATGTCATTTCCCAGAATCCCTTGCTGCAGTGGAAGTGCTGTATCCTGGGTGATAATGGGGAAAGGCGGGGTTGCAGACCTGCCTAAGACATGCAGATGAGCATACAGCTATATTTGTGTGTATATATATATGTGTGTATATATATATAAATATATAAAATTATACTAATAATAATTCACTCTTTTATTGACTACATGTGATATTTGTTTTTATTTTTAGCCGGGTCAGAGATATGCAATTTTATATTTCATATTAATACATCTTAATTGAAGCAAGTGCTTGCATGGGAACCTTACAAATCATGTACAGTAATGCAGGAAAGGGTTAATTAGTCAATTCAGAGCCACCTACTTTCCAAGATCCTCTGGCATTGAAGTGGTTTTATTCAGAGCGTAATATTGGGGCTGTGTATTCATATATTTTTTTTCAGTATTTCCAATGCAAAATATATTTTCCCTAATGCATTATTTAGCAGACGGTAACCAGCTTTCCTAATAAGCTAAATTCAATATGAAGAGCATCATTTGTTTCAGATATACCTAATACATGATTTCAATATGCTTTGCAATGCCAATGTAATACTCGTATTACAAAATGTATCAGCAACGTTTAAACCAGCAATATTATAGCTGTTTGTAAAAGTTGTATTCAGCACTAATGGAAATATTTTTGGATTATTGCCCGTTGTTTTTTCCTACCATAGAATCTAGTGAAATAGCTTCAAGTGTCTTATATACGGAAGAAGGCTGCGTTCTTCACGAGTTTTTAGAAAAACAAATAAATTCATATTATTATGGGGTTTTTTTTGTTTGATTTCATGAAACAGAAATCATCAAATAAATATGTAACTTGTTTCCTATAAACATACAAGCTATAAAGGAAATAAATATATTTTGGAACTTAATACTAGTTTAAAACTAAACTACCTGTTTGGTGCATTGATAATTCGAAAGAACATTGTAGCTCTGATAAATTGTTAAATTCCTATTTTCCACATCAAATAATTGTTTCGTTAGTCAATCTTATTTCCAGATGATTACAGATGTTGAAGTTGCATTTCATGCGCAAAGCATTACGCTTTTGATGTTTTAAAATGACTTTAGAATCCATATGGTCCATATCTGTCCACTTTCTTTTCACGTCATTCTTTAATATATAATAGACACATATTATATAACCTATGCACAGGTTCTGATTATTCTTTTAAAAGAAAAACATGTAGCAGTTTGGGGCCAAACCAAAGAAGCCGAAAATAAAAAGGTAGCAAACAGAATGCCCCTTAAAAAAAGAAAAGAAAGGAAAACAAATCAAGAAAATGTTGGAAATTAAAATAAAAAGCAAGAAAGGACATTAAAAACTTTTCCGTGCTTCTTTACAAGCTGATCTCAGAGGGTGTAACTAGTGTGCTATTGTCTGTATCTTTTTTTTTTTTTTTTTAACCTTTCTATCGATGAGAACCTTTTTTGATTAACAGAAGAAATCCAATTTTCCAATTCCCTGTGTTGATATTTGATTCGCCTACTTTTTTTTTGTCACTTGTCTATATCCGCGCAATAAGGGGGCAGCCTATGCTCGGTTGGTTTGTTAGTAATTATGGGCATACTGTTCCTGGAAACTAAATCTCAAGATGAGTGAGATAGCTTTAAAACGACAGCAGGAAATGGTAAGGAAATGGAGCATAGCGAACACTCAGCATGAAGCTCCCAGTCCTTTGCTTGTTTACAATTTCTGTGCATATATTAAGCCACTTTGCAGAGATTGCTGCTGGACTCCCCCACAAGACAGAGAAAGACACAGTTCCTTTATTGGTGCTTAATTCTTACACTATGGACAAGTTGTTTCAAAAATTAAATAGGACACACCAAATCTACAACATATATATTATTGGTGTTACACTGTATGTTAATAAATGCCAGTGAATTACTTCAAAATATGATCTAATATTTGTGAATTGCTTTACATTTTTACATCAAATATAATTTAATATATATATATAATCATATTTGATGTAAAAATGTAAAGTATTTCACTATATATATAGTTATATTTACATTTACGTTACATTTTTACATCAAATATGATTTTATATATATTGTGTTCTTTTAGTTATGTACAGCAATTAAAATAAACATTCATAATCGAGTGTAATAGTTAATGAGATGTTAACTTTAATCATTTACATGAAAGGGGTAATTGGGAATGAACTATGCAGAGATTGCAAATGTGGGTTGGGTTTTGTTACACATATCTGAAATTATATTTGGCATTAATGGAAATCTAGGCGAAAACTGTTGTGTGTTTAGTAATTTAAGCGTTGGAATAAACATATGTAATTTGATACACCGCTAAATGACGTTTTCTCGAGTGTATATATATATATATATATATATATATATATATATATATATATATACATATATATATATATATACATATATATATATATATATATATATATATATATATATATATATATATATATATATATATATACTTCGTTTATATATATATATTTATCTAAAATCTAAATCTTTCTTTAAGTCTCACAATCTTCATCTTGAGGGTGGATCTCCAATGAATTAGAAAAAAACAACGTTAAGAAAATATATTTCTTTAAGATATAAGGTACATGTGTTTTAATCTTTCTTTCTTTCCTCTCATTAATGTAACTAAGAACACACTTGAAAATGCAGCTTCCCTGGGAGCATCCTAAATAAATGAATATACCATATCATATTGACAAAGCATATGTGGGGATAAAGTAGTAAATATTATGCTAATGACAGGTTCCCTTCCCTGTCCTAATGGAAGAAAGAATTCAGAATGATTTTTTAATGTCTACTTGGAATTTGTATGGGGTAATGTACCGCATCTTTCTCATTATTGTTTTATTGATTGCTCGTTGACCAACCCCTTCAAATCGTATTAACCACCCTCTGCCAATACATATTAGAAGATCTTAAGTGCACCTTTCATTATCCTCACACTAGCGTTCAGATTTTGCTGCTTAATGTTAGCTCTAATGGACCAGCTATAAGACAGGGCCATGGTCCCTGACTATTGCATTAATAGCTCAAAGGGGGCTAATATAGAAAATTAGCCTTAAACGAGCTCTGGAGATCTCAAAATGAAAGAGCCATTTATCAGGCTGGCTACCTTAACTCGACTCGTTTGCTCTCTCTACTGGGAACAACTCATTTCCTCTTAACTAAATTACTCCAGAAATGTCAACCTAGCTCAGATAGAAAACATAACAAGGGGGTGAGATCTAGGGGAGAAGTGAGGGGATGACACAGGACTTTCTGATCTTCTGACTTTCCCTGATGGGCAGAGAAGTTGCAGTTTACACTTGTCACTGCCTTTGGTGAAATCTCAGCACATACTATATACAGTATATAGAAAGGTAAATTACAAGCAAGATCACCTTGCTCCTGATACAATCACATTATCATAGGTACTGTTGTGCTCAAACTACTGCACAGTCTCTGCTGAGTAAGGTTGGTGAGCTTGGATTTTGGATAAGGTTGACCTCATAATTCTTTCCGCTAACACTATTCAGTCTATTACTATGAGGCCTGTATATATATATATATATATATATATATATATATATATATATATATATATATATATATATATATATATATATATATATATATATTTGCAGCTAAATCAGGCCTGTATGTAATCACAAAGAAATCAATATATAATTGGTTGCCCTTCAATCAGCCCATCCACCCATATTTTAAACAGTATCTGTAAGACTCTAAATAAATGTATTATTATGAAAAACTAATTATTAATTATATAATAATAATAATAATAATAGTAATGTTAGCCACCTACAAATATTTAACTTGCCTTTCTGTTGTTTTTAATGTTTACTAAAATAATGCAATGCGAACATGATAATAATGCCGTTTACATAGCACTTTAACCTCTTCCTGCAATGCATTGCTGGCCTTTGGTAGCCAAGGGGTTAATTCCCTTCCCCTGGCTCCAAAGAGTTTACAATCTGTTACTAGATTAAGTAAATAGACGGGAAATAACTTGTCAACAGCCACAGTTATTTTTCAAGTGATCAAACACCCATATAAGTAGCAATAGTCCTCAATATAAGGAAATTCATCCAACAACAAAAAAAAGCCTGTCATTCAGTAATACTTTGGCTTGTCCAATGACTCAGTTTAACAAGCGTTAGAACATATAAATACTGCTCAGGTGTTTGGTCCAAATTCCATAGGAATTGACTTTATATAAAATGTTACAAAATGTAGAGTTTGTTAAATTGTTACAGGACAATATACAGAGATATTTTTTCAACTATTCTACAGCGAGCCCCCAAAAAATGTGTAAATGAGGGTGTGTGTATATACAAAATCCGCAGAATTAAACAAGATATTGACCAAACCACAAACCCAGGGCGGTCTCAATGGTCAGCTGCAGCACTCAGGCCAACGTGCAGTGTAACTGCTGTAAACGCTCACAAGAAACTGCCTGATCCGGTCTGATTAATCCCAGCCATTTATTACAGTGCATGTAGGTGATTAATATGGTGGGACTTTATATAGGCGATAGTGAAACAAAGAATTATTCACTCGAAATCTGTTTTACTGTTTTTCTCAGACACACTATAGAAATATATATATATATATATATATATATATATATATATATATATATATATATATATATATATATATTTGTATAGTGTGTCTGAGAACAAATCTGTTTTACTGTTGTTCTCAGACATACTATAGAAAAAAAAAAAATATATATATATATATATATATATATATATATATATATAATATATATTTCTATAGTGTGTCTGAGAACAACAGTAAAACATATATATATATATATATATATATATATATATATATATATATATATATATATATATATATATATATATATATGTGTGTGTGTGCATTCGATTCACATGCACTTGGTTTTCTAAAGCAATCTATTTTTAGATCGTGTATTGCATATTTTTATGCTTCTTTGAACATCAACACTATACAGTTAAATAAATGAGCTTTGCTAATTATGAATTATTCTAACTACAGATTGCTGTGTTTAAATGTTTGGTTTACTAGAATTGAAGCAATCGTGCTTTCAGTGTCTGTCAGCAAATCCTTATTGTCACGCATCGTCAGTGTTTGTCACAGAAATGTAAAAAAAAAAAATGAATAGACGACAATAAGCCCAAAATGAGTTATTGTAATTACATTTAATTAGTTTAATTAGTTAATTATTTTGCTTACAGCTGTACAAGAGACTGCAAACATTTGTTAACTGCACACACTCTGTAACAGTGGGGTATTCCAAATCTGCATTAAATCATCTATGCGAATGTAGGAGAGAAACTGTGCTGTGTCTCTGATGACACACATGTGTGCTGAACCCATCAGGCCCAACTGGCAAACATGTAATAAAAGTTGTAGGGAAGGTTTTTTATATATCACATAATGGTGAGGGGAAAGAGAAAAATTAAATCAAACGAAATTTGTATATATAACACGCACGCACGCACGCACGCACGCACGCACAGCACACACAGCACACACAGCACACACAGCACACACAGCACACATTTATATGCGTATTTATGGTTTGAAACATGTAACTAATCATATTGCTGATAGTATAATAACCTATAGAATGTAAGATTAGGTTGGGGGAAGCATACATACCTTTCTTAATGACTGACTGGTCCAATAGACTCATGGCGTTATTGACATCTTCAACTGACTGTGAATAGGAAATCATCAAAGATTAACACCATCGCTATTCAAGTCGACTGGATATTAAAAAAGAAAAATCATATATATAGATATATCATGAGGTGCAGTTAGATAGATTTTATTATTCCACAGATATGGACATACAGTAGATACGAAATGCATCCAAATGATGCGAGCTGGTAATATTAGTGAGGTGGGAAGTATCTGAGAGAGGTAGCGATTTTCTTATCTCGTTAAACATTGAATTACATTGAGGATAATGTACTGTAACCATTCATAGTTCTTTTTGATGTAAACGCAAATTCACTACCAAACAGGATTTCTGTTCTTCTAAGTGTGTAATTGTAGGTATTTAGACAGTGGAATAAGCTTTAATTACATAGTAAGTTCATAGAAGCAACCTTAAGTATTAAACTAAGGGACGTCAACTTTTCAATCTTCGTGTGTCGTGTTTTAAATGACTTTAAATACTATTTACCATATCAAACCAAATACACTGGATATGTCGGAGTAACAAATGCATAATATGACAACTTAATTGTAATAGGAGCCAAACAGATACCAAAACTGCATTCATCTGTACAAAACATACAGCAAGAGGCAAAGTAAATAATGTTTTATGTGTTCATTGTTTGAAAAGGAATAAGGCAACTAGTATTCTCAATGTATAGTTGCTATTGATTTGGACTCTGGAGTACTTGAGAAAGTCAGGAGTTGGTATAAATCTCTTATTTTTTTATTTTTCAGAACATTTCTAGGCACTGTGACTGTAGTTGCCCTTTGAAATGAATAGGTGAGAGCTTGTGTGACTATACCCTATTTATTTACCACAGCTATA
The DNA here is from genome assembly GCF_040206685.1 of Ascaphus truei. Classification (NCBI taxonomy): domain Eukaryota; kingdom Metazoa; phylum Chordata; class Amphibia; order Anura; family Ascaphidae; genus Ascaphus; species Ascaphus truei. Next base: position 393,485,399 of record NC_134486.1, on the reverse strand, counting down.
TAATCATTGGATTGTAATGTCATATTAACACTTTCATTTCCTGGGACGGAAATTAGTCATTAGTCTGCCTGGGTTTCCACTTGCTGTATGTTCTTAATCATCTAGGAAGGAAGGCATGTGTGGCTGTGATACTGAATGATAGATGGGGGAACTGTGCATCCTGCTGGTGATCACGTTTAATGGTCAAACCTGCAAAATAACAAGTGCCATCTCATCACCTGATCTCATCTAACTATAGCATCTTCACCACCATTCCTCCCTAATGCCTCCCTACCCCTTCTCAGGATGCCTGGTTTCATCCTATTATCTGACTTGGTGGGTCTGGAAACTATAGAAAGGTAAAATGCAATCCCCACGCTTCATCAGCAACGTGGTTAAGTTGTTGTAGTTAATGAGAACACTCATGTCTGATTTTCTATCTAATTACAGTCGCCTGCTGGGTTTTTGTACAGGATATTCACGCAGCATGTTGGCACTTAATAGTCACTGAGAGTATCGTAAAGATTTAATTAGGACTGCATGCAGAAACATGGAGACAAAAAACAACTGAGACTTTTAATTACTACACTTCTTCAGTTTAAAGTGATACAGGATAACTTCACTAGATCAGTTCTTTTTGTGTGTTAAAATAGTGTAATATAATTGGGAACACGCTATATCATTATATACCAAGGTACCAAGGTACCAATTCTTTCATTCACAATGTCCTGATCTAGTCAAGAACGGGCTCAATAGTCCCAGTGAAATGTATGGTCCCCAAAATCATGTCGATTACTGTTTCTGTTCTGTTCAAGGTAAATAATCGTTTTTTACCGTATACTGAACTATGCCTTCTGTTTTTTCTTTCTATAAAACTGAAACATTATTTCGTTTAGGATATGTAAATTATATCGAAACATTATTTCGTATCGTACTATATTGTACATTGTGCAATGCAATAAGGATGACATTAAAACACATTATACACATATATATATATATATATATATATATATATATATATATATATATATATATATATATATATATATATATATATATATATATATATATATATACTCACACATTTATCATTTTGATATGTAATTGTGATCATATCTGTACCTGACTTTTTTTTTAAATTATTTATCCCACTAATTTCCCCACTATTATTTAAAATATATATCTGATAACAAATTCTATGTTTATTCCTAGGAGAGAAAGACCCCCTGCAACTCCTAGAATAATTAATTTTACAAAAAGTTTGTTAGTTATAAAGTACAATTAAAAAAAACATCTAATTTTTCAAGACAAACGTGATACTCCTTAATTCATTTTAATAAAGGGGAGGGTTTGACATACATTATGAAAGGATCTATTGTGTGTGCGTGAAACAAACAACTAAAAACAGTTTTTTTTCAATTAGGCAACATTAATACAAAGTTACATATATTGTTGACACCTTGACTAACATTTGTGAAATAGCATGATCACATTGCTTTTTCCCATTTACTGCAGGTGTCTAAGTTTAATTCTCATTTACCATTAACCAACTTTTGTTGTTTTTTTAACGGGCAATTACATTGTAAATGTGTGTTTCGTTTTAATTCATTGTAGGATTCACTTTGTAACATTTCATAACTTTGTATTAAAGTGAAACCTGCTCTATTTAGGGTTTCTGGTCTTCCTATGTGACTGCCATAGAACAAAAGAAGTGCTCATCTTCTTCACTTTACTGGGTCATTCAGAACTTGTGTAACATAGTTATACATACATACATACATACATACATACATACATACATACATACATACATACATACTGTACATACATATATATATATATATATATATATATATATATATATATATATATATATATATATATAACATACATATATATATATATATATATATATATATATATATATATATATATATATATATATATATATATATCATACATACATACATACATACATACATACATACATACATACATAATACATATATATATATATATATATATATATATATATATATATATATATATATTCACAACACACGTGTATCACCATATATACTAAGCACATTCTAGGTATTTGCTCTGACACTTTATTGATGTTACACAAGTTATATAGATATATATTTATATATTATATAATGTGTGTATGTATTCCCTCATTGTTTATTTCTCTTTTAATATTTGTTTTCGTTTTTTATGCACAAAAATGCTTTAACGAATAAACTTCATTCAGGATTCAGATGACCAAAACATAGAATAAATAGAATACATATTAACAATAAATTGTTATGTTAAGTTATGGTTATCACCTTACATTCTAGGTATGAAAATGTATGTCATAAAATGTAATGTTATCAAAAAATATGAATATACAGATCAATCAAACCCTCTATCAACAGTATATACTATTCACATATCCTGCTTGCTGTTCAGAAACTACAATCTCGCAATTTAATTTTCGTATTGTACATTTGAATGCATTTGTCCTGAAACTCTCTATGTAAATATATAGATAGACTACTAGGCAGCAGAAAACACGAATATACACACACACACACACACACACACACACACACACACACACACACACACACACACACACACACACACACACACACACACACACACACACACACACACACACACACTGTCCCCATATTGCAGTCAATAGCATTTGTAATAAAATTACAAGTTATTCAGTGAGATAATAAATAGGTATATATCCTCCTCTTACCTGGACATCGTCCATTCCGGGGTGGCCCATACCATGCAGGGACAGACTGTCCCCCATGCCAGAATCCAAGCCATGATGGGCTGAGTGCAGGAGAACATCTGGTCGCCTGACCGAGTGGTAGTCCCGTCTGGGGTCAAGTCCAGAGAGCTGGGGAAGTGAGGCTCTGGGCTGCTGCAACAGGGAGCCAGTGTCCGATCCAACATCTTGCCTCTGCCTCTGTCCCCAGGGGTGTTGCTGGGGCTGATGCAAAGGATTTAGGGAGTAAGGGTCATTGACATGAGAGTAGGGATCCTGGCTCTGGTGATATGGTAGAGGCTGATAAGGAGGTGGGAAATAGGGCGGTTGAAAGTCCGATGAGGGGGTATGTGACAGCGGAGGAGCACTTGAATAGGGTCCTTGGGAGACTGACCCCAACTGGGATAGCCTGGAGCTGTGGGTGGGCACACCATCATGGCGGTCCTATAATAAAGAAAACCTCATCACTAATAACACCAACAATAATGCATTGCTTCAAAAAGTAAGGTACAATAACATGTAGATCACATTTAGAACCACTGTAGATCGTTATAAATCGATCCAAACTGCATATAGGGGGAAATAAAGAGAAAATAAGAACCACGCTGTTCGCATCTCCAACTCTTTGTTGTGTTTATACTTTTTTTTTTAATATATAGAATTGGTTGGCTAATCAAATTAAATTCCATACTTTCGGTGGTAAATTCGTTTTGTTTACCCGGGTAAATGGAGAACAAAAGGAAGGCATCAATGAGAAAGATCAACCTTAAAATAGAAAGCCAGAATAAATACTGTGAAATCTCTATAACCCATGCAATTGAAAGCTTGTCTGCTTCTTACAAACTATCACAGCGAAATAAATGAAATGTCAAATCGGTTTGTTTCAAATAAATGGCAATCCAGTGCTGAATGGACAGGCATCAAACCAGAATAAATCCATTTAACATATTATACCCTTCAAAGAGGAAGAAAGCCTTGGATACAAAAACCTATTATGCGATGTATACATCCACCACCAAATGGAAGTAAAAAAAAAGTCAGCCTGCCTGAAAACGGAATCCTTAAATTCTCCCAGCTAAGACTGGGAAGCTAAAATCCATGAATATAAAGGGTATTTCAACAAATGTGCAGTCCAAATCGCCAACAGCAATAACTACAGCGTTTTTCCCCCCCTCTCCAGCTCATGCTGGTCCCACCTCATACCGATAATAAGAATTCATAGGGAAAGAGAGCCAGCTGCAACCTACAATTATTGCCCTAAATTACAAAGCCAAAGGCGTTAAAGGGAGAACCTGGAATTTAAAAAAAAAAAAAAAAAGAAAAACAGGAATCCAACTCACCATAGCGGAATAGGTGTGGACTAACATCTGGCCAAAATGGAATGCCTTGCAACAGTTAAATCAAATAAAATTGTGGCGTATATAATAGAAACACTGGAACACTGCTTGATATTTGTCCAAGACTATCCATCAAAAAATGCCCCCCAAATAGGAAATATATATTGTTCTCTCTCTCTCTCTCTGCCTCTTTGAGCTCCAGATGTAATCCTCTTCCACCCAAGGCTAGGCTCAGAATGCTTGGACGACCCTTCCCTCTGCTTCTCTACACCGCCTCATAATAATTGATATTCATGACTATTAATATTACACGACTACTTTAAAGGGAGAATGGAGGACAAATGGAGCGTGAAGCTGCAGCCAGCTCTACAGCTCCCCTACCATTGTAAATGACGTTCGTTCAGTGGAGAATTACTAGATGTAATCAGACAAGGGGGGCTGGCACTGGGAAGTCTTGGGTAAAAGTTTAGCAGAGAAAGATGCACATTGTCAATTAACTTTTGTGGAGTGTGCACCACGCTGATGTGTAAGAATCAGGACATGCTACAGAGCAAAGCTAGAGGCGCAGTAAAAACAGATTTCCCTATTCTACATGTAATTATACTGTGCTAATAACAGAGACCTATAGCCTTCAGTGATTAATATAACCCTTTGTACACATAAAACAAATGTTTTCAATTTCTTTTTCACGTGTCTGAATTTAACCATTGCAAAAGGGAGCCAAGCACACCAAACGATTGGAAAATTCACAATGTAGCAAAAAAAGGTAATTTAATGACTAAACAGTCAGAGTTGCATCCTCACTCTTTAGTCATTAAGTCACCTTTTTTTGGCTACATTGTGAATTTTCCAATCGTTTGGTGTGCTTGGCTACCTTTTGCGTATTGCTACTACTTGACCAGGACTTTTTGCTTTTAGCACCCATATTGTCATTCTCCTTTACACTAGACCCCCTTTTTAGTTGCTTTACCTGATTCACCTCTTGTTTAAAAAAAAATGAACCATTGTCATTTACATGTTGCTAGGTGCAGTTGGGCCTCTTGAAACAGAATTATGTAGTTATTATGAGCTATATGAGAAAATACTTCATGGATCTTGACAAACAACCTATTTTGGGGGGGTTTGTCTTCAGGCCAAATTCTGTTGGATTTTGTTTTGGTTAAAGATTGCGAATTTCTAGTTTCACGAAGAGCCAAAGGCGATTTGAAAACTCTTTTGATGTCTGTGAACTAGCTCTACCAGACTAGCCACTCATTTTGTGGTTGTTGGCTGCACAATTCTAAATATGCTTCCTAATTCTAACCCTCCCTTTCTAGCAATTTCTCTAAAGTAAAGGCTGTAAAATAACTTCATGAGAAATTCATTTATATAACTCTGCAAACTTCATTATCCAATGTACCGCCACACCTCTCAAAATATAACAAAAACACAAACAGCAGATTACTGAGGACACTTTGCATTCATTGGATGTGTGATGGTTGCAATGAATTCTTTTTTTCATGTAATATTTCCGCCTATATTGTCTTATAAACGTATTTCATAATTGAAGTCGTTTTCAATACGAAATCGTTTATTTATTGATAAAAAAAAAGAGGAACAAAGCGATTAAAAGAGGGAAAGGACACGAGGAGGGAGAAGAAGGGAGATGGAATGAAGAGAAAAGAAAAAAAGTTAGAGGGTTTGAGAAAAGGAAGAAAAATTGTTATAACCCTTTCAATGCCAGTAAGTGAGTGCTAAATATTAGGGAGAATAAGAAACAGAGAGAACAGGAGATGGAAAAAAAATGCAAGGATAAGGTTTCATCGGTTACTTATTCCATTATACAAGAAGCTGTGTTCTGTATGGCTTGGAACTAATTGGGCATATGCTGGATTTTGCCAGTGTTCAGTTGATAATTAGCTTGACCAAAGCTTTGAGAGTCAAGACATCCCTGCTGTCTAGAAGCCGGCTGCCCGCGGTGAAGTGGCAAGACCCTCAAACAACACACTCAATGGGCAAGGTTTTTATTTTTATTTAATACCCTTGATTTTAAACCTATGGTTTATTATTTTTCAATTATATTTGATATTCAGTTCTCCCTAAAGTCTGTTACACTATAAAAAAAAAAAAAAAAAAAACACCAAACTGCCCTTTCATCTTTTTCTTTCCTAACTCTTGCATTCTGTTATATTTATCTCACAATCGCACTTTGAGCATCCACTTATTAAAAATATATATATATGTTTGACCTCCATATGCATTTTCCCATATCCTACTTTATTTCCTCAGATCCTACTTAATGGTGAAACAATCTCAGTCTGTTTTAAATATTAACTAACTTATATTGCCATTGTTTCTGCAGAGATGACCTTTGCTTATTCTGACCATGAAAAGGTCCCACTTCACCGACTAATCTTTCCACCCCCCACCACACACCAAGACCTAAATACATACACATTGTTACAAAGCAACACCACTGCATCCGCAGTACACTTGAAGTCTCTTACTATATAATTTCAATTGCACCTCAACAAAATATTCTAAAAACAAGTTCACTTCTCATTTCTAATCTTGCAAAGTAAACTGTATGTTGAAAATTCATGTCCAATCCACTGATTACACAGCTAGTAATAAACATTTAAATCAATGAATACTAAGTACAATAAAACAGCTAATCGGTCCATGCATCGTTGTAATATAATAATATATAATAATATAATATATAATATATATATATATATATATATATATATAATAATTGAAGAAGAAACAAAACCATGAGATAATTGCTATTTCAGTTTCTTAGCGTTTTGTTAAAAAAACCCTATCGTTATTTTTTTTTCCGATTTGCATGTTTATATC